>NC_140641.1:19633599-19914599 GCF_978046115.1 Saccoglossus kowalevskii
GCACACTAACTGTGATTGGATGCATGTTTTAGACGCATGACCTATCAAATCTATGTATTTTATGTGACCTCTCAGATAGAATAATCACACACAGGTTACTGGGAGTACATGTTCACATCAAGTTCACAAATCCACGCGTGATTTGGACAATGTGGAAAAGTAGGCAACTAGTAATCATTTTTGTAGGCATAACACTGGACATACAAACTAACTATAGATCAATACTCATGTGATAAAAGATTACAGTACTGATGTTTCAGCAAAGTATATTCACCTCTCTACCAGCTGAGTCTTTGCTGCCATAACCCTTGTTCACAGATCTGCCAGCAAATGAGATGGGCTGACCTAATTCCTTCTTACGTGATTGACAGAATGGAATGTGTCTTTTAGCCGACTGTTTATTGAATTGTCTATGGCAGCTGTTGCAATACACATAATCTGTGAAAGGAATCACATCATGGTGGAAAGAGCTGGTAATTGTGAAAAATTAGTTCCATTATCGGATTAATTAATATAAAGAAATCCAAGTGCTTGTACCTAATTGAATCAATTTCATTGTCTATGAATTTCTAAATTTAATTATTGTGTGAAAAATTTGATAATTTGTGGTAATTTATGTATAGAAATTTGTGAAAGTCATGTTTCCTGCTACAAAATTTCACTCTTTTTCACAGACATTTATTCCTGAAAATTAAACAAAAGCGGTTTACAGTAGTATCTAATTTGGTTAAAATCAGACGTAGGAGCAGCTCCGGTTCCTTTAAAGTTGTATTATCAAATATATTTCGTTTGTACACGTTGACATATGTTGTAGTATGTGCAACACACCATGCAACAATTGTGCTATATGTCAAATATCTAGGTCAGAATCATTTTGCAAATAGGCAAACATTACTGATCACTTTCGTAGATTTGGTTCTGATTCAGCTTTAAAGTGTCATCGAATGCAGCTTTTTAATTAATCAATATTTGATGTGAAGCATTCCCCACAGGATTGGTTGCCGATGTACCCACGTCTCTTTGTATTTTTCATCCTGCTTACATTGTAACACCTGTTGCCATGGCATCCAAAAGAACATTTCACATTTCCTAGTATCTTCTGATACAGAATTCAAAACGGCATTACATGCCTTGATTTTAGGTTGTTCAGAGTTACAACATGCATAACTTTGGAAGGCAGCAACTACTGATTTAGGTTCATGGCTCATTTTACTACATATACATATTAAAGATTTTAAATTGAAACAAGTCATTGAAAATGACACAGTCCCCGTAAAACTTTTGAAAGTTCCCTTTGTGCTAGTCATATTAAAGCGGAGGGGTTGTCCGAGCGTGTCCTTGAAACTTGAGTTCCAAGTGGCATATACAACAGATTGTTTATTTACATCAAAACACGTGTTCTGTGTAGTAGTAATATGGCCAAAAATAAAAACAGCCTTTATTCTGCCATCTTTGATCTGATTATGAAACACACTGATATGTATGATGTATGTGCCAAATACAAATGAAAATGGTACATAAATTGTGGAAATATAGTAGTAAGGCCAAAAAGTCAGATGGCTGTCAATTGGCCATTCTTGACCAGATTTTGAAACAAATTGTCATGGACATGCATCCTAATATGTATAAAGTACATGTATGTGCCAAATTTGAATAAAAACTGACAGAGCACGTCCAAGATACCGCATATAAAAAAACAAGATGCCTGCCAGTTGACCATCTTTGATCCAATTGCGAAATAAATCATCATGGACATGTATCCTAACATGTATATAATCTATGTACCAAGTTTCAATGACAACTGACAAAGCATGTCCAAAATATACAACATTTTCAAAAAACAAGATGGCTGCCAGTCGGCCATTCTGAATCGAATCGTTAAACCACTGCATGTGCATATGTCCCACATAAGGTACTAGGCACATACGAAGAATAAACGAAATCGGTCCACAGGATTCTGAAATATGACTCTGGACAGACTGACGCTCGAACGGACGGACACACGGATGGACAGACTCAGGAATGGTCGGGGACATTGTCATGGACATGTATCCTAACATACATGATCTATGTACTAAACTTGAATGAAAACTGACAAAGCATGTCCAAAATACAACATTTTCAAAAAACAAGATGGCTGTCAGTCGGCCATTTTGAATTGAATCGCTAAACCACTGCATGTGCATATGTCTCACATAAAGTACTAGGCACATGCAAAGAATGAACGAAATCGGTCCAAGGGATTCTGAGATATGACTCTGGACGGACGCACAGACGCACGGACGGAGACCGAATTATAAGTCCCCGGTTTTCGGACTTCGTCCGAACGGGGACTAATAATTTAGCAGATAATACAACTTTAATAATCAACTTACCAGGGTTTTCAGATGGTTGAGGTGGTGGTGGCAAGGGTTGACCTGCTCGCATAGCTCGGACAGCTGCCCTGGCATTCCGAATGGTTTCGACAAACTCTTTGTGTGCTGCTCTCCAGTTGTTTTTGGATCTGACCGGCTGTACAAAAGCAAGAGTAGCTATCTTGTAAGTTAAATGGACTTTCAATTTGTAAATGGAATAAGTGATAACATTTGGGAAGTAATGAAAATGTTATAAACACTTTTCAACTGTCACATTGTTTTGAAATGTAATGTGATAAACACATACTGAATGACAAGGACATAATGCATCTTTTGTGTCAAACTCATTACTTGTTTCTGCACGTACCTGGGGCTTTTTGCCGGGTTTGAGGGTGGCTCCGAATGGAACATCTGAATCTGATGCTCTTTGTCTACCAGAATCAAATACAGGACGTTTGTAGCTAAGTCTCTGGCACACCCTTTGATGTTTCACCTGCAATAACAACATAATGTTTTTGAGATTTTTAATATAAAGTTTCAGTGTGGGTGGAAAAATAGTACAAGGAACTGAGAATGTATTTGGCTGTATCAAATAGGGATTTGCTCATAAAAACGTGTGCAGCTGCACATATACTCTGAGATGACAAGCAATAATTGTTGACCTTTGTAATATGTCACTGGGTCAATTACAGAGTAAGTTATTTTGTAACAAGTAAGCCAGTTAATATTAAAGTTTTAATAGCCATACTATATAAGCATTATCATTTAGAGTCATGATAATACTTTATTACTGCAACTATTTGCAGGTACTCATTGATGGAAATGGGAGGGCTTGAAATTGAGGCCATGAATGACAACTATTGCCTTGTATGACAACTTAATTGTCAGGGTGTTCATTCGAACAGTGTCTGGCAATTTCAGGGCACTGTATGAAGCAAACCAATCAGCAAGCAACAGTGACACACATACAATATGGAATAAAGTGATTTTATGTATCTTTGGTTACACCCATGTTTACGATAATAATCTGCTTAGCAAACAATATTATGAAATTTTAGCGAACCATACTAAATTATTTCCTACTTTTACATTTCAACTCTCAGCCAACAGAATTGCTTTAACTTCCGTTTTACTGGCAACCAATCCTGTGTCAGCCTTTTCTCATTTTTTACCAATCAGAGATTAGCCTATTAGTTTGACTTGTTTTGTTTATGTTGAACTCTAGCAGTTCGGGATGAGCAGTTTCCACCTGCTACATTCGCTTTGTTTGTCTTGCATTCATCCCCCCCCCCCCATGTTGTTGAAGTTTTCCTCTGTAGCTTCAGTATCTCACATTTTTAGTTTGCTTTATAGTGCTAATAAAACCATACTATGTTTTTACGTAGAACTACTCAGTCTTCTCATTTCTAGCATAACTACAAAACCTTAGTCTACCTAGCCTAACATGTAGGCGTCAGTGGCGCCCTCGCCGGCCGAACAGCATTATACCCCACTAACGCCTGACAGAATAGTGTACGTCTCGTCGGCAAGATCAATACTGGGAATTTGCAAAGTTCACGCCTTCTTGCAATGAATTTTTAATGAATATTATTAATTTTGGTGGTCATGGTAAAACCGCACGGAGGGCGCAACTAACAAATAAACTCTGCCATGAATAGTTACTCTTAGACGTTCCTGCAACTTGATTGGTACCGGGAAAAAATCGTTTGGGAAGTGAAAAACTACATCGTTCTGTCAGACTCGTGCGACCTTGTCAGGCTATAGTTTAATACCCTATAAGCACAGAGACGATTTTTTACTTGACTTTCACACAGATTTCCATTACTTTATTTGTTCTATTAGTATCGCATGCACTTATGTTTATGACACAGGTATATTTACGGTCGGAATAAGTTGTACTTGAATGATTTTAGCCACAGACCCTATTTTTGGGATTCTATGATTCAGCATACAATAAATGCAATTTTTGATTTATGTATGTTCCTATACGAGATGTATCGCTTTTGGGAAAAACATACATTTGTTTGTATTTGTTTTCTCTAAAATTGTTTAATTATAGTAATTTCCTTATATTATTATTAAAAAATTAAATATTATAAACTCCATACAAAACACCCAGATAGTCTTTTCCGTGAAAATTAATTGCAGCTAAAATAAAGTATTTTACAGTGGATAGCAGTTTTTGGAGTGTTGAGAAAATAAAAATGCTCATAATATAAACAAAGTTATCACTATTACTACTCATTCCAAAATTATTAATGTTTTCCCGCTATGTTAACAGCTATAAAATAGCTTTAGGATTAGTTTCATTCTGCAAAATATACGTAAACTGGTGTAATCTAACTACTTAGTATGTTTATACTACAACTTAAATGTAACTAAATCACAGTCCCCTTGTAAACTTTATATTAGACTCTTTTGTTATTTTTTATTTACTAAATTTTATAATTTAAACTATATACGGTTTCTAAGTGCCCATTTTCTCTATTGAGTACTCACAGATTAACTGTATGCATAAATCATATACGTTATCATGTCGTAAACAAGACATGGGGGGGAAACAAAAGTACGCAACTTCACTCACCAAGCTATTTGAGTTGAAAGTCCGGCCACAGTGTCGGCATGGACTCAGCGGCCCTGCTTCACCATAGGCTGTGTGACAATGAAAAACGTAAAGGTTCTGTTATGATCGGCTCGTCAAAAAATTAACACAATTGATTAGTTTTAATCCGTTAACACAAACATAACTCCCTGCAGAATTCGGTCTCACCTGAAGCAGCCGCCATGATGGACGTTTTTATTGTAAATATCTTCGATCAACGGGGTAAGGACAGCTTACAAAGTGAGGGACAAGTTGCGCAGTCTAAATATGCAGTTACAACCAAGTTGTATATAGAAGAGAAACGAACTTCCACCAACTTTTCTTAATGTTTGTAATAGATTAATACTGTGATTATATTTTGCAAGTGTACAGTATGATATACCAACCATTTTCACGATTGTCTACCCTCGAATCGAAATAATCTGTGGGTCCTTAGCCATGAACGCACGTCGATTTAGTTTATATTTATATGTGTATTAAAATATCCATATGAAACTGTTACAATATTATTTTTGTGTTATGGATAAATATAAATTACATACATGTAGATGATTATGGAGCTCGCATTGTAATATAGAGTTAAAATTCAATACGTTATAAAGTATGTGGCGACAGAGGCTGGTTGCCATGAACTCGTGACGTCATTGTTTTGACAGCAACAGTGCTGATAGTTCTCCATCTTGGTTTCACACAACAACACAATCACTGTTGAGAGTGGTTACCAACGACTTATTTCTCTGCTAAATCTACTACATTCGTCAAGCAGAAACAACAAAAATGTCTCTAGTCGCTGCACACCCAAAACACACATCGAAAGGAGGTGCACAGGCCGATGGATTTTCGACAAAATCAAGACTGAAGGGCGTCAAGGTGACTGGACCACCGGATGCTGGTGCATTCAGAGAGCGACCAGCCAAACCAACTTCGTTTAGGAAATTCTACGAGCGAGGTGATTTCCCAATCGCACTCGAGCACGACACCAAAGGAAATAAGATAGCATGGAAGGTAGAAATCGAGAAGCTAGATTATCATCATTATCTACCATTGTTTTTTGATGGGCTTTGCGAGACGACTCACCCTTACGAGTTCTTTGCACGCCAGGGCGTACACGACATGCTGGAGCATGGCGGTCCAAAGATTCTGCCAGTTATTCCACAACTCATCATCCCCATCAAGAATGCACTCAGTACGAGAAACAGGAAAGTAATCTGCACAACGTTGAAGGTCCTGCAGCATCTAGTGGTGTCAGCCGACATGGTAGGAGAAGCACTGGTGCCCTACTACAGACAGATTCTTCCAATCCTCAACATCTTCAAGAACCATAACCTCAACTCGGGCGATGGCATTGACTACAGTCAACAGAAGAGAGAAAACATCGGCGATCTAATCCAGGAAACACTAGAAGCTTTTGAAAGGCACGGGGGCGAAGATGCATTTATCAACATCAAATATATGGTTCCAACGTACGAATCATGCATGCTGAACTAATTCTAAACTTTACAACATCAACATTACAGACTTTTTTTATTGACTGGCAGATTGTGAAGGGACTTTTACACAACTAAATACAGAAGCAACTTGGAATGTTTATATGTCTTTATTGTATAGTTGGAAAAGGTTCTGTGAACCAGAATTTATTTCACTTGCGTGTGGATAGTAAGACATGTTTCATGCAATTATATTGAGTAAAAATGGAAATGTATTATTTGCAATTTATTGTTGTTTCTTAACCCTGGAAACCTCCATTTCCATGGTTCGTAGCTTCATAACTGTATCTATGTTGGTGCCTTCCCCCTCATTATTTGTATCTTTTATTTTACATTGTTGCTTCCATGTATTGTCACTTACCCTTAGAATTTAGAACTGGGGAATTTTTATTATTATTAATTATATATATATTCTTTTCTCAATTTAGGCCTACTTTTCTCCCATGCTTTTTAAAAGTAAATTCTTGAAAAAAAATGTGTTGTTACAAATTTTTGGCAGGAAAAATAGGGATTACGGGATAAATATTATTGCACTTGCTTGCAACAAAGTTTTGAATACATTTCTGAAGTATTGTGACCAGGGGTTTCACCAAGGCAGGCCATACAGAGTCGAGAGAAGTCGTTCTTCTCTAAGGTTTACGAGTAGACTAACAAATTGTTCACTTGGTCTTCTCAGCTTCACACCATTCTAAATATGGCTGCTTACTCAGAATGTTGGTGGAACCCCTTATTATAACATATATATTTGGTCCCTCTGAATCTATACATTTTTACTATTTAATTGGTATGTATTACCATGGTAAATTATATCAGACATCTTGGTTTGTTGACCAACTGCCAGGCTGATGTTTTATTCTATTTCTTGGTTTGTTTAAAAAGACAAGTATCGATACCAAATAATATATGGTACTGTTGAACAAATGCAATACTACAGCTTAGATCGTATCAACCAATGAGATATTTAGAAAATTCAGCAACTGCTTGTTGAAAATGTCTTTCACAAATATAGTGTCTATGTGCTTGTACCAATTTTTTTGCTTTTTAAACTCAATATAGATATTAGATTTCAGTCAACTACAATATTTCCGTTGTCTCTAAGACAATTTTTTAAGATCTCCTTTTTCCCTGTACATAATAATTAAAAAAAAAAGTGGCTGAGGAAAGATGTAAATCAATGTGTACAGTTTTGTTTTGAAATCAAGTAGTTGTGTAGATATTAATGTATTTCCAAGTCATTTGCCAAGGATATTTAATAGTTCTATATATACATTGTAGTTGGTCTGGCTGTCATACTGGAGACATTGGAAATTTGCATTTTTAAGTGGAATAAATTTATTTGTGTTTATCTAAATATATATCATTGTGGAAAGTATTTTTGACAAATGTTGTAAGTGAAATGAAAACCTCATATTCTGTTTACTTGTATTATCTCCCATCTAAATTATTTTTAGTGAATGTTTTTGCATTTAGAAGTATGTACATACATATATATCATATGTAAAATCATTATATAGGGTCATTAATATCACTAGCCCACTGAAGTTTTGGGTTGCTGCAACCATGGAGGTAATAAGAATTATTACCTCCATGCTGCAACAATTGTAGACTAAATGAATCATTGACCCTTGACACAAAAGTGGTCTGTCACTTGAGGATCTAAATATGCATTGTGGTTTGAGCAAAGTCAACACAGATGATAGCTCATGATTTATGAATGTTTTACTTTCAATGTTGTCCTACAGCATGTCCTGCTGTGCACAACAGAAGAGTAAGGTCTATGATCAGACATACTAGTATCTCTTTGTCTTTCTGAACACTGATATAATCCTGCAATATGTCACTATTCTTTAAAGTATACTTTAATATTTCTATTTTAAAGTGTTTTTGACATGGGCTCATATTTTACTGATATTATCTTTAGGTCAATATAATCTTCTCACTGTTATTTTCTGGTAACTAATATTGCCATATCTACTGTCAAAACAACATTTTTATTTTACCCTCGTTATTGCTGGTTTAATTCATGTGTGGCCTTTATGGTGTAAGGAAAACTTGAATAATAATATTTGTAAGTAAAATATTCTAGAATATTTTCTTGGTTGGATGGACTGAATATTTTCAGGCTGAAAATTGATTGGAAATCCTAAAACAAAGATTATTTTTCACCTTTAAACTGGCATTAAACAATAGTATCCAACATGGAGAAGATGTTTCTGGTCAATTCGCAATTTTTAGTAGGCCCTCGATGGTAAAAGATATTCGCTTCAAAAGTTTCTTGCACGAGCACGAGTTTTCAGCATCTTAGGGTATAATCATGAATTTTTGAAGATCAAAAATAGACTATATTATAAAATCAGTATTTGATGTCAAACATTTTTCATTAAGACAGACCGATTTTAATGATTTTTGACGTAATTATAGATAAAAGGTAGGATGCTAAACATACGGTAATAAACGCGCCGTCATGACGTAAGCAAGCTACCGTACTGTTCTACCTAAAGATTAGTCAGAAATGCACATCAGAATCTTTGAGTTGTTTCTTGTCGTAAAAATTTTTTTTTTTCTATCTTTATAGGACTATTTATTACCTTGCCCGTACCATCAAAGATGGAAGGGATAGGTATATTAAGGGAAAGATTTTGTCCGGCATTGTCGTCGTTGTTGTTGTCGTCGTCGTCGTCGTTAATAATTGTTATTGTGTGCATAATAACTTTACTT
This sequence comes from Saccoglossus kowalevskii, assembly GCF_978046115.1. Taxonomy (NCBI): domain Eukaryota; kingdom Metazoa; phylum Hemichordata; class Enteropneusta; family Harrimaniidae; genus Saccoglossus; species Saccoglossus kowalevskii. Next base: position 19,642,761 of record NC_140641.1, read on the forward strand.
TATTCTATTCCAAACTTCATCAAACTTGGTCACCTTATTCATCAGTATAATGTCTTCCCTGAGTTTGAACAATAGATGTCCTGTATGAAAATATCATGCAAAAATTGAGAAAATCTGATAAAATATTTTCACTGTTTCTACTTGACTGATCACTGGTGATACACATCAAAGGTCACTGATCTCAGTGGAAATATGCATTGTTGTATGTGTTCAATGAAGCAAATGATTTATCTTGTAATAATATCCTTGGTAATGTATCCCAGAATCCCATACTGGGTTTCAAAACCAACTCATGGAGAGATTGCACAGTCTGATACACATTTTTAAACCTACCAATAAAATCTTTACAGAAAACAAGATGTCAGAAAATCAATATAAACACTCCTATGAACTGGGTGCCAAACTTTGATCAAGATCTGAAGCTAATAGAAAATCTGTTTAGTTCAAAGTTATCAAATCAAAAACAATACATAAAAAGCAAAACATTTCATCCACATTTTAAAAAGAAAATTGTTCTAAAATATATGTATTCTGTATTTGACAAACAGTTCATTCGACAAATGAAAACTCGCAGGAATATGTTTCAGCTATTAGAACAGAATGATAGTTTTCATAATACTAGTTTAAAAACACACTTCGAAGATTGCAGTGTTTGAAGATGTAGATTCTCAGGAGGCAACAGTACTGTTGACTTCTCCCTCCACTGCTAAGCCAGCTAAGATTTTCTGTTATCTTGCATGTTTTATGAATCTGTTCACGTCTAAATGCAGAACTTTTTTTTTGCGATGAGGCATTTATTTTTATACTAAAATATTTGAATTACTTTGAATAAAACTGGAAATTATGTCCCTTAAAATAATTAAACAAATAAGGCACCAATGTTTTTGTAAGATATTTACATCTTTTAAGGACATTCGGTAGACTGATTCCCCACTGTTGGTTCAACCCCAAAACTTGTTTGTATTCAAAATTAATTATGACAATGCATATTTATATTGAAACAAACTGTGATAAAGGGAATTATTTTTACTGTTAGCACTGGAAACACTTTTCCACTATTTTAATCATTTTAGCACAATGTTCTAGAGAACATTAAATGGCGGTGGTGGTCTCACAGAGCATGTTCAAGTTTTATGTAAACAAACTATGCATTTTACACATATTGTGTACATTTCCATCAGTCATAACATCAAACAGGACGCGGCACAACGACCACCCAAATCCTAAGTTAGTGATTACACACCCAAAGCAGAATGCAAGCTGCAATGCATGATGGGATTTATTGTAGAACAAATTGTTAATTGCTGACAATGCAACTTTACAATGGGGCAATACATTGAAGCCACTGATACAAGAACAAAAATTTCCCATCAAAATCAGTTGTCAAATTTGATAGGTTTAAGTTGTCCTTATCCATTGTCACAGACAAAACAGTTCAATTGTGAAAATTAAAACAAAAAAAATTGACCAGAATCATTTTTAGGTCTATTGATTTGTTTTAAATTGTGAATTTAAGGTGACTCATAATTCTTGGTTGGGCTGAAATGTCTATGGAATGGGAAATTTTTTATATATTGAACATTTTAGTGCATCCTAGGAATCCCACTAACTTTTTCGTCATTCACCAGATTTGTGTACATACATGTAATAAAATTCTGTTAGCTTTTCACTTGTTGCCATATTTGAATGCATTGTGGCTTTCCACTTATCTTTGCCAGTTGCCAGACTTGAATGTATCCTGTGATTTCGCTGACACTTTTCCAGTCACCAGATTTGAGTGCACCCTGGGAATCCGACTAATTTTTGCCAGTCACAAATTATGTCACTTTCCCCACCTATGACAAAGAATAGAATTTCTAACCATGAATTATTCACGAAAATGTCTAAAAAACATGTCATCATCCACAGAAATGTAAACCAGGGCAAACATCCTGACAAACATCAAGAAAAGGTATTCCTTGATATAATGTAAATGTTACAGCAGCATAAGTAGATAAAACTATTCTATCCTTTGTGGAAGCCCAGGAATTCAGATTCGTGCACCCAATACACATCCCTCTATGAAATGTGAATTTGTGAAGGATATAAATGAAATGAAAGACAAGCCTTTCTGTAAATAATAGGAATGGAAAAATGTATTATAAAAACTATATATCGGTAGATTATCTTAACAGATGGTATCTTGATGTATACAACAAGTTGTAACAATTTCAATATAAAATAAATAAATAAAATTCCATTTTTTTTGTAGTTAGATATTACAGTATCATGAATTTGTTAGTTTAATGATTATTTCTGTACACTATTATAGTAACTTGACACATGGTGAATAGTCAGTGCGGATAATCAAATCATCTAGCTATTTAAAAGTCAGTTGATTTATAAACTAATACTGCAACACAGGAAAAGATAACAGAATGATTTTCAGAGATGGAAGAAGAAAAATTATTAGTCTTCTGATGGAGTTTCATTCTTTTTTCAAAGGAAGTCCTTGCTTTTCAGACCATTCTTCCCATCCACCTGGATAATGTCTGGCTCTGTAAGACAATGTAAAAGCTGACAATTATATATAAATACATATTAGATGTACCAGTTTATAAAACAACTGTCATGTAGTCGCATTCCATTTTAGCCACATCCTTGGTTAGCTGCAAATTAGCTAAATAATCATTTCTAAAAATGATGTAATTATAAACTTTAGCTAAATTAGGTGTTAAATTAGCTTTGGACAGGACAATATATATGGAAATATTATATAGGTTTATTTTGGAGAAGGTCACTAAAATTTAATGCTAACTATTAAAAGTAGTACCTTCCAGCCATACATTGTGGCATAAGTTATTGCGCCCTCACCAACAGATTCATTTGTACATAAACTAATCTTGCCATTGAGGGCGCAGTAACTCATGCTGTCAGAGTAATTACCATTCAGCTTTATTTCATTCGCTGGTAGGGAATTTCGTACTACTGGTTTCTGCATCTTTTGTAACATTTATTTTATGGTGAAGATAAATGTAATTTACACAAGTATAATTCACCATACTATGCCTATCACTTAAACTATTGGCTAAACAGTCCCTTCATCAAAAGAGGGACTGCGGCTAAACCAATAAACACAAACAAAAGTAGTCAACACAAAGCTGGTTAGAGGGCGCTATAGTACCTTGAACCCTGCAGCTACTACTGGTAGTAATCATAACTGGCAGTAATTGATGTCTGTGATGAGTTTGTGTGATTTATGAAAATGCTGTACTGTAGGAAAATTTATTTCTGCTGAAAACATTTTCTTAACATAAAAAACTGAGCAAAATTATCTTTGAAAAATATTATTGAGGAAAGAGAAAGTTAAAATGAGATTTTATGTAAAAATATATTAAATACAGCTTCCTAATTTGACAAAAAAGATGGAGGTTGGGTTCTCCAGAACCAGAAAAAAATGTTTAACAGATGTGGTTTGACCTCTCTAGTCCCAGAAAATAGGTTTAACAAGTGGGGTTTGGGTTATCTAGTTTCAGAAAAAAATGTTTAACAGGTGGGGTTTGGGTTTTCCAGACCCAGAAAAAAAGGTGTTACAGATGGGGTTTGGGGTTTTTTATTTCCTCTATTAGATGCACATATGAACTTCAACATATGAAAATGTCTTGAGCTCTCATTGAAGCTATTTTTATGTAATTTTCTGTTTATGCAATGTATTTGTACATTTTCACCTCCTGACTCACGAGAATTATTATTTATAAGAAATTGTTGATGTAAACTGTTCAGCAAGGCACCAAAGTGACATCACTTTTACATGGTAGCATTTTAGAACAATGATGATAAATCATTCTGTCAGCAATGTAAAACAAATACAGTAGTCATGTATACTAATAATTACAGTGAGGCAGAGGAACTGATATTTGATGGTGCTAAGAGAATACTAAAACCTTGCTATGTGATACAGTCATAACAAACATACATACTGTGTGTATGTGTAACTCATAGCAGTACTTTGGTACTGTGGATACCGCCAAGGCAGTACTGTACAATATTCTTATCACATGGCATAGGCATGACATGTTTGTATTGTTCTCAAAATTTTGCAGGGTCCATGATTCAATCTGCTTTAATTACTGAATGTAAAAAGAAGTTATAAAAGAGAATTGGAAAAACAAAACATAAAAATAAAACAAACAAAAGTCATAGCATTGTAGTGGTGGCAAAACATTACATGGGATTTGACAAACGCAAAACTATGTGATATACCCAATTGATGATGGTTAATTTTAATGTACCTAAAACTGTAAAATACATTAATTTCGCTTAGAATTAATTTTCGCTGAAGGAATGATTCAGTGAAAATAAAATCCAGCGAATATACCTTTTTCCTATATTTTACATTCAACTTGTCAAAAATCAGTTAAAATAAATTCAATACAAAAATCCCAAAATGTCTTTTCAGTGAAAATTAATTCCAGCTAAGATAAAGTATTTTACAGTAGTGTCTCAATGCCAATTTCTTCTCTGAATGATAAGAATTTATACATTGAAATTCAATGTCAAAATCAAATCTTCCTATTTTTTTGCAGCAGACATTTGATCCACGTCTTTTACGCTTAAGCGAGATCTCACAGTAAACGAGAAAAACACCTTATTGTATAATACAAACCTGATGAATTGAGTTTGATTTCTGGTTCCAAGACATGACCTTCGTAAAAGGACAATATAACACATTCTGAAACAACGGTAATCTTTAGGACAAACAGAACTTACTTCAAGAATCCTAGTTTGTGGGCCAGCTTCATAGCTGCTTTACTTCTAATTGGACCCATACTATGAAAAATTAAGTTAATATTCCATTTCATAGGCATTTCCTTTCCAAACTGCTCTATAAAATTTGATTCATTCATGCTTAAACTCTTAGTTAGTCGGCTCACTGTAATGAAGAGATGAATTACCATGAATGGTGTGAAAAACTTTCAGAATGCCGGTAATAGAACTTACAGAGATTATAAACAATGAGGTAAGTTATCGGTAAGTTGATCTCATGTTGGTATTGACTATTTTTGATTATTCATTTTTTTTCAGTTTTCATCATATGTTGGCACCCAATATATATGAAAAATTGCAAATAAAACAAATAGAAAAGACAAAAAAAAAAGGATGGTGTGGTAAAAATATTCAGGAGAAAAATACAGAAAAGGGCATGAAGCCGTGATTGCTATAAAAGTTTTATGAATATATAGATATGTTTTTATGAATCAAAATGGATATTAGAATTCAAATTGACCAATCCAAAAATGGTATTGTAACATCAACATCAGTTCTAGTTAATATTAATGAGATAAATATAGTTAAACATTATCTAATCAGCAAGTGCTCCTTTTTGAAAATGTGGGCGGTTGCAGTTGCCATGTCTTGAATGAAATTAAAATATCTCTAAAGTTCTAGACTTACATGGTATATTCAAAGATTTCGGTATTTTTCCATATTCTATTAATTCATCCGGTTCCCGGACATCAATAAGTTGTACATCACCGGAATCTAGTAAAGCTATCAGATCATTGTAATCCACTGATGGGAAATCTTCAGGATTAATGTCGCTGCTAAGCCATCTTTGTGGTTGTTGAAGATACAGATCTGTAAATAGTTCTAAATTTGATACAAATGTTGAGTGTTAACAGGCAATCTGTTGTTTGTAGCATGTCTATAGTTTTTTGGTCGTAGTTAGGAGGCGAAGGCAGATAATGATATCTCCTAGTTTACAGTGTTTCAAACAGCCTGTGTAATTCATAAGTTATTTGTGTGACTGAAAGTGTTAAAAATAGTGTTTTTAATATACTCTTTACTGTACTATCAGCACAACAAACCCATTCCCATAAATTTCACAATTTATACTGAAATGAGAGGTTTCTATTGGTTGACTAAATAAGACTGAAACATTTTCATACAACATAGTTTTGCACTGCAATGGGATTCAACTGCCATTGAAATTTATAAATATTTATAAAATGAAGGGAACAAGTTTGTTGCGTCGATAGTATATTGCCCGAAAGTGGAATTTATTGAAAAATTAATAAATTATGGGTATTTGTATTCATGAGTGGGCTTACACTTTGAAAATTGGGGTGGTAGAGGATTTTGTGGTGAGAGGGACTATTTGTGGGAGGGAAAAAAAGGGGGGTGTAAATTATTTGCCCAGAAGGGAGGGGGGGTTCACTCTATATGCCGTTACTACCCCATGTGCATTCCAAATATAGTGGGAAAAGGGCGGTGTTTTTCACCTTCTAAAGCGGGCTCGTGCGAGAGGCAAATAGACCCCCTTTAAAATGCCAATGTCTGCAATAGGCCCCCAGGAATAAACTCACAAGGTTGCTGCACCCGCTGTAGTCTCCCTCTTGCAACAATCACTCCCATACACCGCCATAGGCCCTGAATTGGCAGACCCATAGCCGCGACCAGGGTCCAACCGCCCGCCTGAACTTTCGCACCGGGACTTTCCCGCCACTTCCAAAACGAGCATATGGAAAGTCACACCCGAGGTCATCCACACTTCCGAATTCATGCCAAAGTCACTCTGGGTTGAACATAAAATTGCATACCGGTATCTGATGGAATAAGAATCTGGGCAAAGATGTGTGCATTGCCTATTAAACAATCAAATAAATGATCATATTCACAATCATGTCAATATAGTTCTCATCTTTCTTCATCAAACAACGAATTACACCAACAGGAGTTGTATACACAGCAAGCGCATAAGTAGCTGAGTTGAGTTGATCACACTCCACTTGAGTGCAAAAAACGGCAGAGAATGCTCACAATAGGGGGTAGGATGTTCTCAATATGTGTCAGCAGTAGTTGGTGTTTTTTTCTTAAGGTAGAAAGAAGCCTAGTCATAATTTTTGACAAAATTGGTCATAAATCACATGACAATGTTCATTAGTTTATTATGTACAATCATGAAGCTAATGTCTCATGGTACAATGAAATAGCATTATTTTGTGTGTTACAGTTTTCGAGAAACGCGTCCTAATATTTCTTGAAAATTGCTATTTTTAGAACATTTCCATAGAACACAATGTTGAAGAAAAACTGCATTTTTTGACACTTTTTGACACCCAGATTTTTTAAATAATTCAGAACAACAAAAAGTACTCCATCATTAATAATATATGTTTTTTTCATCCTATGTCACCAGGCTAGATTTTGAGATATTGCATAATATCTCTGCCATAGAAACCTGTGGTAAAAGCATTATAATAGTGTCAAAATGGCGATTTTCCACTAAAATAAAACCATCAATTTCTCGAAAAAAATGCTGGTGACACCCAACTTTTTTCAGGTCAATATCCTTATATTGCCTTGGAGTACAATTTATTGCAAAATGAATAAATTCTGGGTTTTTTAATTTATGAGCAGGCTTCTACCTTAAATATGTCTAGGAGGTATGGCTTGCCAATGGGCCATTCCAGTTTATATCCACCCCCCCCCCCACCATTCACCATACAGTAATGGAAATCCAAAACTATAGTTGCTACTTATGGTGTTGATGACTTCCATTGTGCCACCATACAGAGTAGGATTTCCAAATATAACTCTCATCATATGCTAATTTACCAAGTTCAAAATTTTATATCTGATAATGGAAATCCAAACTAGTCCTGATTCACGGTGTTGATGAGCTCATTCGTCCCACCATCATTATCTAATTTCAGAAATAACTATTTCATACTGGCCCAATACAGTCAGAATTTTTTCAGTCATACAGTGTTTGAAATCCAACCTCATCAACCGGTATGTGGTGAGATAAACTAGGCCATATTTAATTTAGTAGCCATAACTGCCTGGATTTCCAGAATTTTTTTTCCATACTCGTCTTGATTTCCAGATTCTGTTTCTCCATATACAGTTGGAATTCCGGGGTATTTTCCCCATCATACAGTGCTGGAAATCCGACCTGATCAACGGGGGGGGTGCAGATGTAAACTGGAATGGCCCAATGTGCTGCCAGCCCCAGGTGCCTATTATCTTTAGCAAGAATGCACATGGTGTAAGGTTTTAATATATAGTGCCCCCCCCCCTCCCGGGTCCCGCCCCAATGATACTGTGAGAGAAAACTTAATGCATACTCGCCTGAATTTATGACCGGTGACAACTGAGTGTCATTTCCCCTGACGAAGAGTGTTTTACTGTGTGATACTGAAAATGTTCTCACATTTTGTGCTATAAATGTCTTTGTTCTACAGTGACTGACAACTGCCCGAGTTAATCGAAGGCTGTGAAAAAGCGTCATCTTCGTGTTTCAGTGATACAAGCTTCGTACTGCTAAATCATATATAAAGTTGATTCTTCGGCTGTGGATAAAATCAGCCAAGAACAACACGCCCTCTTCGGCGGTATTTATAACTGCTTTCATCAGATCAACGAAAGTATCTCTGCCACCCATTCTCCTTCCCAAAGCTCCTTGCGTTTATTCGTAGAAATGGAACTCTACCTGGGAGATTGAAAACACACAACAACAGTGGTCACGGAAATTATTTTTTATTCGTATTTGCACAGTATATTTAAAGTCTGATCAATATAATATAAATTAAACTTTTATCATACACTATTTCATGAAGGCATGAACGGCTTTAATGGAAATTTATAAATTATTTATAAAACATTTACCCGAAGGACTCTCAGACATGCAGGAAAAAGACCATTACATAAGGTCGCACCAGAGTTCCGGTCGCAGGCCAAGGTTCATTTATTTGGCCATCGCCTGGCCGTTATTATAACGGGTTCGCAAGGACGGCGGTAAGGTTTTGGGTCAGTGTTTGGTCAAGTTGTCCTTTCATATTGAAAAGATTCACGCTTTCATGAATCGGACTGTAACCTTTTTTCGTTGGATTTTAAATGTATTAAAATGCGGTTATTAGATTCCCATTCCTTTATTCGATTTCGGGGATATGGTTCTATAGAAATCATTGTATTTGTTGACTCTTGGCGCTGTTTTCTAAAATGATAATGTTTTATATTGTTCCCCTGACCCTATAGAATCAAATCATTTCCCTCTCCTTGTTAGCATGCTGTTCTTTTGTGGTACATGTATTAAAAACTGTGGTAGCCATGGTCTGACCAGAAGTGTAGAAATTGAAAAAAAAAATTATAAATGTTTCGCAAAATAATGAAAATCATTCACCTGGCTATGATTATGTATTGACTTCATGTACCAATGATATTATTTATTCGCACAAATTCAAACATATTTTAGTCGTCTCTTATGCGTGTAAACTGCCTCAAAAAACAATAACCGTAACAATACGGTTGGCAGAAAATTTGGTAAAAAAAGTAAGTAAACAGTAAAATATTTAAAATTCTGTCAAATACGTACTCCAGCATGAACTCATGTGTACGTCACGGTATTGTCAGTGAACACACCGATCACTGGGTACTTTGAGGTTCCAGCTGATGCACGGCATGGTGATATGATAATTTCGTTTCGATTTTTTGTTCATACACATTAAGTTATCTCTTTGAGAATTCGCAATAGTTTTGTTGGTAATGAGTTCTGGCTGAACTATGGTTTTATTTATGCATGTTTTTTCGATCCACGAAAATCAACGACCATAATCAATTATCAAACGTATTTTAAGTGTTTATATCTGTAAATTAACTTATTTTTTACTTTAGTAGATACATGTTTATTAAAATACCGTACCACTCACTGTCTATCTTATCTTTGGGTATGTGTTAAATCACGACTACATACATCTTGCCACAGAAACACGCTTCACAGAATGGAACGAATCATGATGTTTTCTATCTCCCGCTTCTAGACGTCACGTTTATATAGAAGTTGGTCTCTGTTGAAAATAACCAGAGACGCAATTACCGGTACATTGCGGCATTTATAGGCGATCTAAATACTGACTAGAATCTATTTAGATATTCGCAGTAATTATCTCATAACTGATAGCTAATTATGTATTCTTGGTTATGTTCGTGGGGAATATACTCCTGTTGGGTTTGCTAATATCGGTCGTAATAATTGAAAAATGTAGTCACTGTTTTCGTCATCCTATGGATGTTTGCGCCAATTTCAATTTTTGCGTTCTGTATTTGCTGTTAGCTGGTTTTGGCTTTGCACGTGGAAGCGTTACCCCGGAGTCAACTATAAACACCTGTAATGAACTTGACGTCGCTCAGGTCAGAATTCCTGTTGCGCCATCATCAGTGAAACTCGTAATGCGTTTGTTTTTTCAGTTCAACTCAAACCTCGCGCTGTCAAACCAAATTACGTTATCGTTACAGATTGTCATTACAATTTAATTTAAACATCTATAATTGGACATCTGGTATAAAGAATCTGTTGACTCATTTAAACATGAGTCACATTTGGGAAGAAAATCATTACAAGGATGAAAAGCTGCCTAAATCAGTCTCTGAAAAGCTTGCACTACAGCCAACTTTCAAACATACTGTTTAGATTCAATGTATGATGATAATAAGGGGGGAAAAAAACATCAGAATAAACTCTGCACATACAGACATCTATAAACAAAATTCACTTTTGAAAAATATTTAGAAACTGTGCAAAATCCCTTTCACAGGTCATCCATGACCAAACTAAGAATTAGAGCTCATGTGTTAGGAATAGAAACTGGAAGACATAAAAACATTGACATTTCAAAAAGAAAATGTCAGTTTTGTCAATTAAACGAAATAGAAAATGAAGAGCACTTCCTTCTTAAATGCGGTCTCTATAAAAAAAAAGAAAAAAATGAGCTTCTCAAAAATTTGATGCTACCTCCAAAACTTCCTGACAAAGAAAAAATAGTTGCAATACTAAACAATGGTTGTAACAAATTAGCTCCTCAAATTGCTAAGTACATAGATGATTGTTTTAAAATCAGGGAGAACAACTTGAAAAAAGTACTGCCAGCTGCCTCAAAATGAATAAAAACATTTACTTTAATTTATTATATTTTATTAATAACTTTGTTTTATACTCTTTTATTTTTTTTTTCCATTGCTATACTTTTATTGTGATTTTTGATTTACGGGTATGTAAAACGAAATTACATTAACGGATGTAATTGATAACTTTTCCAATGAAATCCTTAGTACCCCGTTGGCAGGCCAGTCACACTGGTTCTTACCACAAGAGGTTACGATCCCCCCTGCCAAATGCTAAGTACAACTGAAACTAATATCTACATATTTACATGAAAAATTGTCCACCTGTGCGGATCTATTTGTGCAGGAGTTTTACGACCGTATGCCCTTACTGACGTCAACCGAACTTGTTATGTGGGAAGTTGGCACCCAAGGCTCACAGGTGCTACACCTTGCCCAAGGGTGACCTGGAGGTAGTTGCGGCAAAGGGTAACCTCATTCTCCCGAGTACAAAAACTCCGCAACCGGATGCAATTTTAACGTCGTACCCAGGACATTGTATTCTATAATAAAGTCCCATAGAGGATACGATTACAATAAAGATGATTATTATTACAAATGATGTTCCATCATTACCACAAGAACTTAGCACACGGTACATTAAACTGATTTGCATATCAATTAGCACAGGGGCTTGTCAATTGACGACGAATCCCCTTGTGCATGCGAGCACGAGGGGATACGCCGTCAATTGGCAAGCCCCTGTGTAACTTAGGAGGTATTGTACGTTTAAAGCATGGAAGTCGTCACCTGCGCTTGCGTCAGTTGGCCATAGCGTGTCATTGTTTACAAACAAGCGTCTGCCCACAGGGAGCCCAGGAATCATGATCAACTGTACGCACTCCCTATGGGGGGGGGGGGGTATCGGCTGGTATCTAGTGTAAGAAATAGACAAGGAATGAAGGCTCCAGTCAGCTCATATTTTTTAAACTTGAAAAAACAGACGAACAGATTGAAAAATAAAATCTATAAAAAATACAAGGTTGAAGATTATTAGTTGCTCTTTCACATTTCGCCAAAGCCTTACCTATATTTTACCTATATCTGCAGAATCAAGAAAACTACACAAATTGACTCAATTTACGAATAAGTAACGGTTTGCACAGCTGGAGGCGTGGCCTGTTCAGCATTTTGTCAACAACCAATTATAAGACTGGTTACGAACAACATCGAGGTCACGACTCGGTTAGCCTTGCTCAACTGGTTCGTAACCAATCTTGTGATTGGTTGTTGACAACATTTTGACAATGGCCATAGCGTGTCATTGTTTACAAATATGCGCATACCCATGAGCTTTTGCGATTTTTAGCGTGTGTTATTATCGTCGCTTGGGACTCAATTCCCGCGCGTGCGCAGGTGACGACCATCCCGCTTTAATTAAACAAGTTATAATTTGGGCATGGTCATTTTTGTAACTTGAGCAACTCAGCTCCCCAGGAAAACAATACAAGTGAATGAATTATCAAACTTGCCATCTTAACATTACCAAGCAACATACTTGCAATCCAGACACTGAACAAATAAAAAAAGCATTACAGTTATATCTCAGTTGAAGTTCTTTTATTGCAATCCAAACCTTACACGTACATTTCATGCAAGTGTTATTAAAACAAGCAAGATAGGCATTTTAACTAATAGTACTCATGAAAATGAAAATCCACCCACATTCAGGAAACCTAAACTTTCCTGGTGTTCGACCAATACAACATAAAGCAAGTAAAATTAAAATAACAACATTACCGATAACACATCTACCAAACTGTCTTTTCAGGTTTCGCATAATATATTTGTATAGGGGATGTGTGATAATGTACTGTGAACAGATCGGTCTTTTGCATACAATCATAGTAACAACTCAACTATAGCAGTGACATATACAAATGCTGCTACAGAATTCAATCAATAAACATTATACAAAACAGCAACAAATATTCCACATAGCACCTCTAGTAAGAATACAATTTCCCTGAACATACCACACTTATCTAACACTACAATAGAAACAATGTACTCATACCAGATTTGGAATTATTTCTGAATCTTCACATTGACATCTATTAGCATCAATGAGAATTTTAATGTTAATAACATACAAAAATAGGGTAAGACTTCCTTAATATCCCTCAACTCGAAACCTAACCATGCCCCCTCTATTTTAATTGTATATGCCCCTCTTCACAAATCTGGAGGGGCATATACAATTACAATTGGATCTTGAGGGGTGAGGTTTAAGTTAGGGGCGGTGAGGCCCATAAAGAAGTCTTTTTAATAATAGATATAGCAATTGCATGTGGTGTTTATACAGTGGTTTTGTTAGCTTATTAGCATATTCATAAATGACAAATTGTTTGAGTTAAGAACATCAAGTTAACAAAAACAAACCCACTTTATCAAAACCATGCCGACTTCAAGTTCATGTTTCATGAAAGAGAAATTCCTGTAGATAACTTCAACTTTAATTAACTGTTAACCAGACTTTGAGTCAGTAATTTCAAGTTCAGCTAACTGTTAATAACTCAAATTTTAGTGAACAGTTAATTGAACATCCAAGTTATAATTTGGGAGTGATTTTGCAAACTGGTTTTTAAAATATGGGCATGGTCATTTCAATACACTATACCCTTACATCCTTGTGTATGGACAATTCTCATTTTGAATATAGCCATTCACTCAAAAACAGTATTTTGAATGGATTAATCAAAAATCGGTGAATAACACTATGATTAGGCCTTTTTTTTTCATCTACTATATCAGAGATTTAAGGTTAGTACTGAAGTACAGCGAGCTATTCATGAAAGCAGTAGTATGTGTGGTGGATAAGTTTATATCGCAAAACTAGGCGTTGGGGTGTTCTTTTCGTCACATAAAACGAACTGACTAATCATGCGGAATTGTTATTGAAACGGACATCGATTGCGTTGTGTTTTCTTGAGTTGAACAGACGTGAGATATAATTCAAATTGGTTTATTTGTACTCAACATGAACATCAATACGTTGTACAGCAAATACTTCTTGGTATAAAATATAGATCGCTAAATAATAGCTCCATGAGGAGTTGGCATCGTAGAGAGCATAGAAAGGAGGGTGTGCATAACGAGCATCAAGTTGCGAAGCTACCATAGAAGGAATTACAGCGACGGCCTGAATCGGACTTCTCACGACAGCGCTTTGCCTGGTTAATGTAATTGTCAACGTTAGCGCGGCATTTGTCTCGGTGACAGCTAATCGGAGAAGTGCCAAACACGTGTTTGTACTCTAGAATATATCATGTCAAAACGTTCCGAAAATAAAACAACGCTAATGATTGGCGCATACAAACGAAACATAGCGCTGTCATTCCATATTAGGTGTGACACGCGACTAACACGAGGCAGAACTTTGGTGGGAATTTTGGGCGGTAAACAGACAAGTACCACGAGAACGCAATGGGAAACAATGTAGCGAACGTTTGGATATAGCGTCACGGTTGCTACAGAAACCGATCTAGTCTCTCAGGACTCAACTCGTAGTTATCAAAACAATGTCTGAAATTACAAACTAGCTTAGAGAACATCATACAGAAAGTAAAATTTGTTCATGTTAGATAACTGCGCGCGACATACTCCGGGGCGCAAAAATCACGAGAAGATCTCGGGATAACCTGAATCGAACATGATAAATTTTAAAATTAACTTGAATAAATCTCTGAAATTTAAATGACAGACTCTCAACAATAAACACATGTCAATCACATTGAACATCAGATATGAATTGTGAGTTTCAATCTTAGCTAAAACAGCAAATAACACGGTATATCAAAAACAATACAGTATATCATGAACACATTGCAGATTTTGCTTTACAAATGATTCTCATTGAAAACTTGAAATAAAGTTACAGTGCAATACAAAGTTCAAAATTCTACAAAGTTATACAACACCATCACGGCACATTTGCCGTATACTTTCGCTCGCTTTGAGCGCTGAAGCCCTTGGTTCGGGCCGACTAGAAAAGTCGTGGATTTGACTAGAAAATTCATTTTCAACGGAGGGACTACCAATAACTTCTTCGGGAATTGAGAGTGTATTCTCTTGTGTTTCTGCATTTAGTTCGAGTGGATAAAGATGGTGTATAGAACGATTTGTTGAGCCGTTTTTGGTCTGTATTTCTACTACTCGGACGATACCGTCCTTGCCTGGAAGCAATTTAGTTACACGACCTAGTAACCAATGACATCGTTTTTTGATGTCCTGGTGTAATTGGACAATATCCCCCACCTTTATACAATTATTGGTTGTCCCTTTGATTTGATTCAAGTGACGCTCAGTTAGTGACGTCAAATATTCTCTTTGCCATCTCTTACTAAAAGCATTGTGAAGGGAGGATAAATACATAGCTCTTTTATTTGCAGTAATATTATCAATCTCAAAATTGGGTTCAGAAACACTAGGAATAGCTGGGGGTAACATTCTAATCTGACGTCCATTTAACAAGTGGGATGGAGTCAGTGGAGCTAAATCGTCGACACTTGCGGAGAGATGAGTTAATGGGCGGTCATTTATTGACGACTCGACTTCGACTAAAATTGTGGATAGTTCGGTAAAAGTCACGTTGGCACGACCTAGAATTTTCTTCAAGCAATTTTTTGTTATGGCTATCATTCTCTCGAATAGGCCTCCGGCCCACGCCATTCGTTTAGGATTAAAACGCCACGATATACGATTTTTGGTAAGATAGTTTTGTACCTCAGGACTGGACTCGAGTCCTTTCAAAATCTTAGCGGCGGCTATAAATGTGGAACCGTTATCTGAGATCATTTTCCGGGGCGTTGACCGTCGAGCAGTGAAACGTCGCATAGCCAAAATGAATGATGCGGCGGTCAAATCTTGAGTTAATTCTAAGTGAATACATCGAGTTGAGGCGCACGTAAAAATTAGTACATAAACTTTACTAGAAAGACCAGTGTGTTGGTCCCTAACGAACAAATGTCCCGTGTAATCTGTTCCGCAGAATTCGAATGGGACTGCTTCCTTCACTCGAAAATCAGGAAGTGGAGCTTGAGTAGGAAGGGGAAATGGAGTTCCATCGACCTTCTTACAAACGACACAAGATCTCAATGTAGAATTCACATGTCTGCGAATCGCGGTGATCCAATATTTTTCCCAAATTTTGTTAACTGTGGTTAACGGCCCACCGTGGTTTAATAAATGATGAGCATCAAGAATTATGAGCGTAGTAAACCGATGTTTACCAGGAAGGAGTATTGGATGCATGGTTTCGAAAGGAAAGTCGGTATTCTGAAGCCGACCACCAATTCGCAGTATTGACTTATCGTCAAGAAATAGTTTAAGTTGTTTTTGAAGTACGCCATGTCTAAATTGTTGTCTCCGAATAGAACTGACAACGTCTCCGAAATGTGTTGACTGAATCGATGTCAACCAAGCGTGTTCCGCGTCGTATATCTCCTGTGTTGAGAGAGCAAGTCTACTTGACAAATTACTCGGAGTGTGGTTCAATTTGGATTTGAGTTTCGAAATGAAACGAAATATATAAGCAGTTGCTTTCAACAGACGATGTAGATCGTTGAAACGGCGAATATCGATAATCTTTTCAAGACTAGGTTCTGAGTTTGATTCAGTTGCGTGAATAATCTCCTTCGGTGCGATGTTTGGCTCATTGTGAAGTTCAAAATGGTGGCCGAGTAAATTGTCAGATTCAGAGGCGACATGTAACGAAACGATCTGATCATTAATTTTGGAGTTTTGTAGCTCAGGAGGTTCGCGGTTTGTATCGATGATATCTCCTGACACTGTTTCAGCAGTTTTTATGAAATCTTCTGCTGATTTATGGAAATGAGGACTAATTTCGTTCTCCGAATTGACATGTCCTCTGGATTGACTTGGGGGCGTACAAAGTAGCGGTCGATCGCTAACGGTGTCACTCGTACCAGTGGTCGGACACTGGGCACATTTCTCGGACACTTTTGGGGTCGAAATATTATTTTCAATTTTGGATTTTTCGGTATATTCTTTGTATTGTTGTTCATGTGTAATGTTGAGTGCCTGCTGTCTTGTAATCGTATCTTTAACACCCACTGACTCCAGGTCCCAGTAACTAGCAATCATTTTATCCATTACACTGTCATGTGCTCGGATAGAAGCAATGGTGAATGAATTTGTTTTGTTTGTCCTGTTGTGCGTAGTGAAAGGCCCTGACAGTAGGTACCCAAAGACAGTCGGTATAGCGTTTGGTTTGCCCCTAACTATGCGTGAGTTGTGTATAACAAAATCCCAATAATGATCGGCGCCTATCAAAATATCGATGTTTAATGTGGATCGATTTGACGGCGGATAGGCCAACGATAGACCTCTCAAATGTGGCAAACGTGCAATATCGTAAGTTACAGTGTTCTCCAATCCCTCAGAAATACAGTCGACCATCAGTACATCGATCGTGGATTTAATGCCATCTTTGCTTTGTAGTGACAGCGTGGTTCTCGGTATGGACTGCACACCGGAACGCGGATTGGAGAACGAATTCAGACTCAATAATTCGTTATAATTTGGGATTACACCTAGTTTACGTGCGAAAGAGTTTGTGACAAAGTTTCTATCACTGCCATTGTCAAATAGAAGGGTAGCAACACAGTTAGTACCTCGAAAATGCGTACTAACTCGTGCGGTTTGAAGCATTGCGCGTCGCGGACTGTCAGAGTTAATTTTTGAGTCACTACCGGTAAAACGCGATTGTTCACCAGTATTTGCTGAATGTGAAAAATGCGAGTTTGCCGTTCTAGAATTCGTTGAATTTGTTTGCGCAGTTCCAGATTTATCAAAATGAATTGACGTATGATGTTTACTCATACAAACACGGCAAGTGAAATGCGACTTACATTGAGACAACATGTGCTTTCCCAAACAATTAAAGCATCGTTTATTTTGGGTAATAAATTCGACTCGATCCTTCCTAGTTGAAATATTTGTACAATTTGTGGTGTAATGCTTGCCTTTGCAATATATGCAATGTGGGGTTCTGTCACCAATTTGTGTTCTACCATGAGTGTGATCAGTTTGTGTGACATGGTTTTGTTTCTGTTGATCAGAATATGTGGTACCACTGTAAGATTTGTCAGTATTATTGTAATTACGACGCCCATATCGTTTGGACTTGAACTGTGTTGAGTCATGTGTACTCTGGGTGAAAGCATGTATTGCTGAAGGGTTTGTGTCGTAATGTACCTGACCTATGGCGAGGATTTTAACCTCATGTAACATGTGCTGACTGAGTGTGACTAACGTCCATTCCCCGCTTGGGTTGGATCGCGCTAAACTTTGTTGAAATTGAACTGGGAATGTATCCAGTATCATGGGTATGAGGAGTTTCTCATAGCCCGCCTCTGGTACACCTAATAAACGAAGTGCCCTGATGTGCTTTTCCAGGGTATCATGATATTTCCGTAAAGAATTGGCATCATAATTCGGTGCGTCTGCTGTGCGTAATGCACGCATGTGAGCAGCGATAATTTGATGTGGCTGGCCGAATCGTTCGGTCAAAAGCTGGAGTGCCAAACTGTAATTTACTATAGTAAGATCTAAGCCGGTTATTACTTCTAGAGCCTCCCCCTCTAACGACCTTTTCAAATAAGCAAATTTGATTATAGGACTAAGTTGTGGATTTAAACCTACAGCAGCATTGAACATATCCCAAAATTCAGCCCACCCCGTATACTCGCCTGAATAGACGGGCAAATCAATACGTGGCAATTGAACAGAATTAAATTGAGTGTATTGTGGATTCATACCTGAAATATGAGCTGTTGGAATTGAATTGTTCAAAAAGTTATTTTGTGTAACTTCTACTTGAGGCACTGGTGCATTAGCGGGTTGATCGAACTGTTGTACAGGTGGTTGAAACGCGACTTGAAACGTCGGTACTGGGGGCGCGACTTGAGGTGTCGACGGCGGCGCGACTTGAGGTGTCGACGGCGGCGCGACTTGAGGTGTCGGCGGCGGTACGACTTGAGGTGTCGGCGGCGGTGCGACTTGAGGTGTCGGCGGCAGTACGACTTGAGGTGTCGGCGGCGGTACGACTTGAGGTGTCGGCGGCGGTACGACTTGAGGTGTCGGCGGCAGTACGAGCTGTTGGACCGGTGCTTGTTGATCATCTGGAGGGATTGGTTGTTGATTTACTTCGTGTTGACCAAGTTGTGGGACTGGATGTAATTCTTGCTTCGCTGGCTTGTTTTCTGTCAGGAATAAATTGATCGAACTAAACCTCTCTAGTAATTTGAGTTCGATTTCTTCAGTTTCCGTAAACTCTGCGTCCAGAACATCGGCGTAATTTCTGACTTCATCGCAGGCCTTTTGTAAGTTTGAGATACGATTGTCAAGTGCTAGTATGCTTACTTTGATCAGCCGATATACTTCAGATTTGTTGTCAGTGACTTCAAAGTCTTGGATTCTATCCTCAGCAAGTGTCAACGCGATATTTAATTGAGTCACAACTTTGTTCAGTCTATCTATTGCTTTGTTCAGGATTCTTCGAGGCATGATGAATCAGTATTGAATATCCTGGTCTCGGCACCAAATTTATGTGGTGGATAAGTTTATATCGCAAAACTAGGCGTTGGGGTGTTCTTTTCGTCACATAAAACGAACTGACTAATCATGCGGAATTGTTATTGAAACGGACATCGATTGCGTTGTGTTTTCTTGAGTTGAACAGACGTGAGATATAATTCAAATTGGTTTATTTGTACTCAACATGAACATCAATACGTTGTACAGCAAATACTTCTTGGTATAAAATATAGATCGCTAAATAATAGCTCCATGAGGAGTTGGCATCGTAGAGAGCATAGAAAGGAGGGTGTGCATAACGAGCATCAAGTTGCGAAGCTACCATAGAAGGAATTACAGCGACGGCCTGAATCGGACTTCTCACGACAGCGCTTTGCCTGGTTAATGTAATTGTCAACGTTAGCGCGGCATTTGTCTCGGTGACAGCTAATCGGAGAAGTGCCAAACACGTGTTTGTACTCTAGAATATATCATGTCAAAACGTTCCGAAAATAAAACAACGCTAATGATTGGCGCATACAAACGAAACATAGCGCTGTCATTCCATATTAGGTGTGACACGCGACTAACACGAGGCAGAACTTTGGTGGGAATTTTGGGCGGTAAACAGACAAGTACCACGAGAACGCAATGGGAAACAATGTAGCGAACGTTTGGATATAGCGTCACGGTTGCTACAGAAACCGATCTAGTCTCTCAGGACTCAACTCGTAGTTATCAAAACAATGTCTGAAATTACAAACTAGCTTAGAGAACATCATACAGAAAGTAAAATTTGTTCATGTTAGATAACTGCGCGCGACAGTATGATAATATTAACCAAAGCCATAGAATCCAGGGGTCCAGCACTCATTTACAAAATACAAATATGAAAAAATTGACAAAATCAAATATGTGTTATATTTAGAGGATTTTTGTGATGACAAGAGCTAGGTTTATTTTTTTCCAGTCATAATTACCTGCATTTAAATGAACTGTGTATTTTGTGTAGCGCACACGATGCATGTCGTAACCAAACAGAAAACAGAAGGGATACAATAGAATGTTCGAATGCGTACAGTTCAGTGACATTGTCCTTTTAATTTAAAAAATATTTGACGATAACAGTGCTATTGGGTGAAAAATCAAACAAGCAATTCCTATACTGGAACCAGCCAGTAAGACAAGAAACATAGCATACATATAGAAGTAAAAATTTATCAAACTTTGAAAGATATTCTATATTTTCTAAATCACAAAAAATAATTTCCATAAAATTAGTGAAACTAGGAGCGTATTATTCATTCATGCAGAATAATTACTGTATTTGTTCTTCTGTTATAAGCACATCACAAACAGAAGTGAACATAAACCAAAAATCAAAGAAAGCTTAGAAAGAACTCCCGTGTGCTGAGAGTTTTGGAGACACATTAAAAATTAATTCAAAATTACTTATACTTGAGATATTGATGGAATACCTGAAAACTAATTATGCAAATAAGGTAACTAATATGAACAGATTTAAGTGTAAAACTAAAGGTCTGCACAATGTACCAAGTTTCATTGAAATGTGATTAGAACCAAAAAAATAATTATATTTATATAATAATTATTAATTATTATGCTAATTAGAGAATTAATATGAACAGATTTTAACCTAAAATTAATCAGGCTGTCTATTGTCCTAGAGCATTTATGTACCAAGTTTTATTCAAATGCGATGATCAATACTTGAGATATCAGTATTAATTAATTATGTTAATTAGGTGATTAAGAAGCATAAATATTTACCAAAAACTAATATGGTGCATGGTCCGAGGTTCATTGAAATGTGATGGGTACTCTTTAAAAGTTTCATTGAAATCCAATGAGTGGTTTTTAGACATCAGTGCAACAGCCATAGAACAGCAAAAAATTAACTAATTATGCAAATTACCGGTGAGTAATTAATAGGCACAATTATTTATCCCAAAATTAATCAGGTCTCTGCATAGTCCTAGAAAAAATCTCATTGAAATGTGATGATTAGTACTTGAGATATCAGGTGAAAAGCTGAAAATTAACTAATTATGCTAATAAGGTAATTAATATACACAAATATTTTACCCAAAAACTAATTAGGTCTCTGCACAGTCCTCAAGTAACTATGTACCAAGTTTCATTGAAACGTGATCATTACTACTCGAAATATCAAAAGCTGAAAATTAATTAATTATGCAAATTAGGTACTTAATATGTACTGATATTACCCTAAAAACTATCAGGTCTGTGCAGTGTCATATGACACCTATGTACCAAGTTTTATTGAAATGTTATGATTAGTACTTGAGATATCAGTGGAAAAACCGAAAATTGATTAATCATTATGTAAATTAGGTAATTAATAATATTAACAGATTTTTACCCAAAACTAATCAAATCTGCTCATTAGTTCAGAGCATCCATGTGCCAAGTTTCATTGAAATCCAATGAGTGGTTCTTCAAAAATCAGTGGAACAGCTTAAAATCAGTTAATTATCATGCAAATTAGGTAATTAAGATTCATAGATTTTTACCCAAAACTAAACAAATCTGCGCACTAGTTCAGAGCATCCATGTGCCAAATTTCATCAAAATCCAATTAATGGTTCTTCAGATATCAGTGGAACAGTCTTGAAACAGCTAAAAATCAGCTAATTATCATGCAAATTAGGTAATTAATATTCATAAATTTTTACCAAAACCTAATCAACTCTGCGCATTATCCCAGAGTATCTATTTACCAAGTTTCACCAAAATTTGATTAGTGGTCCTTGAGATAACGGTGGAACAAAAAAAGTGACATACATACATACAGACATACAGACATACAGACAGGGTAACTGCAAAGACTCCCTTTTGTGCTTCGCACACGGGAGTCAATAACATTTGTAAATCATTGAAATATTGCCAATTTTGACTGTAGAAACACTTCTGTAATTTACATAAGCACATGTGCTATTAATAGAACGAATACACACATGTATAAACACATTGTACTGAAACCTTCTTTGAAGATGCAATATGTAAAAAAAAAAAAACACATTTTTTTAATAATGTTGTTCAATATACTATATACGGTTTATCATAAACTGAACACCGCTGATATGCATGCACAGTGACTGTTATTGTACGTACCAAAACAACCAGTGCACATGGGAATTAATAATTTTATCGTTTCAGCGAACAAATACTGTAGACCACGTTGAAATAGCTGCATGCAATTTTAGCAGATTTGACTCTTGGCATGAATTAACAGAATCTTAATTTAGCTAAAGTGTTGACTATCTCATTGCAAGAATATACTTTATGTTAAATTAGCTGCATTTTGAATTAGCGAAATTACAGATTAGCTAAATTAGCTAAAATAACATGCTAGCTAAAAAAAACATGTTTTACAGTACTCAGATGTGTGGTACAAGAACAGTGTTTTTATTTCATGATAAAACATAGCCTAATGTATCTGTTTATATGAGAGTATAAAACAACAATATTAAAAATTACACGTTCTTGTCCATGTTGCATCTTTAAATTTGCAAAAGACAAAATTTTATAATAACAGTGAAAACTTCCCTGGGATCTAAAAACACAGATCACAGCAACTTTTAGCAGAATTTTGTCTTCACAAATATCATTCAATTGGCAAATCATTCACAGTAATTTAAATAACAATACACATTTGAGCTTCCAAGTTGAAATTTATAAATCAGCACACTGAAATAAAGCAGTACACATGCTCACTCACAATGGTCCAGTCCAAAGAAAACAGCACCATCACAGGTGGAATTTAATATACATGTAGAGGGCACGATACCCAACATATGGTCCACCTTAGTAAAAAATTTCATTTGATTTTTAATTTTATCAAATTAATCTTTACGTATTGATGATAGGTTCTGTTTATTAGTTACAAATATATATTATACACTTGTTAAAAAGTACCAGCTAATTTATTCTGTGTTCTTAGAACTGATGCACATGATATATTATATCAACAATATTTGGAGGGGGTGAAAAACAGAGAAAATCAAAATTATTGAATAAAAAAGGTTATAAGGGATGCACCAATTTAAAGAGAGGGGGGTCTGAAATATATCTGAAATTGTGAAGTGCAGTATATTAACAGCCAACTCAAGTGATGTTTACAAATTTTGCATTGCTTTTGTAATTCTTCATCATTGCTATTTGATAACATATTACTTTTTGCCACATACTTAAAAAAACTACTTGATTTTTGTCACATACTTGAGTAAACCTATTTGTTTTTTGTGACATACTTGAGGAAACCTATTTGCTTTTTGTGACATACGGTACTTGAGGAAACCTATTTCCTTTTTGTAACATACTTGTGGTTACTTATTTGCTTTTTGTGACACACTTGAGGAAATCTACTTGCTTTTTGTAACATACTTGTGGTTACTTATTTGCTTTTTGTGACATACTTGAGGAAACCTGGTTGCTTTTCGTGACATACTTGTGGTTACCTATTTGCTTTTTTTCACATACTTGAGGAAATCGACTTGCTTTCTGTCAAACAATCAAGGAAACCTATTTGTTTTTTGTCACATACTTGAGGTAACCTATTTGCTTTTTGTGACATACTTGAGGAAACCTGGTTGCTTTTCGTGACATACTTGTGGTTACCTATTTGCTTTTTTTCACATACTTGAGGAAATCTACTTGCTTTCTGTCAAATAATCAAGGAAACCTATTTGCTTTTTGTCACATACTTGAGGTAAGCTATTTGCTTTTTGTCACAAACTTGAGGTAAGCTATTTGCTTTTTGTCACAAACTTGAGTTAAGAAGAAATAGTAATTCTGGAATGAATTCAAATATTTTGACGCAAACAACGTTAACTAACAATGCAATGTCACATGGTTTTGGCAGCTATAGAAATATAAATGCTATGAATTGCTCGCAAAGTTTGTGGAATAATCTTTTATCTGGTCGCTTTTGTGACATTGTCTATCTCTCAATCAATATCATCCGTACCTTAAGTCAGACATCATGGCCATTTATTAATTATAAATAAATGTTCATCTTGTCTCTTCATGGGTTATTTATTAAAATCATTGGGGGGGGGGGGGTCTGTGTAGGCAAAACAAATCACATGGACAATGCAAGAACAAAACCAACAGAAAAATTTTAAAAAGAAAATCCTACACACATGTGATCTTCAGCAAAATCACCAGTAAAACATCAAACATTCTGGAAATAAGTGAAGAGAAATAAAAAAATAATTTGCACATTTGTTCTCCCATCTTGCCACACAGAGTTCACATGCACAAATTATTCCCTGTCAAACAGAAACCACAACATATATAATTCAGTTGAATGCAGTGTCTATATCACTGATTCATATCAAGAATTACAGTGATACAGCTCTTACATCACTTGTTATTTTCTCCGGGTGAACAAAGAAAAATATAAGGGAATAACACAAATGCAAGTATAGCTTGAATTGTATCCAAAGCATGACTATATTAAACCCTCAGGCTAAATCCAACTAACATGTAATCAGTAAGGGAATTAAGTCTCAAAAGAATTCATTAAAATTAAAAATGACTTATTTTTACAAAGGTCTTCATAATACATGTGATTTCTCCCCAGGCAGTTTACACCATTTAGTTTTAAAGCTATCACATACAACAGATCAAAAAATCACTGTCCAGCAGACGAAATGATTAATGAGTCGACACTCAGCTTAAACTGAATAAAAGATGTGATACAATTCTCTAGCGTCTTAATTTAAACATTTGGTCTGGTCTGGTCTGATGAGCTGAGAAATATTCATTTAATTGACAGTCAGAGGGCACACATTTTGCTCAAGTGGAAACCCCTACACAATATAACCATATAAATCTAGTCTTCACAGCCATGAAGACATTGCTGTAGATGCATTACACTTATTTTACATCGGCATGGCAAAAAACAAAAAAAACAAAACACCATAATTGATTATCTTGTAGCTTGAGAAATATAAAGTCAATCACAGACTTTCGCTCTTAATTAAAACAATAAAGTTAATAACAATAAGCATAATAATGTGATGAATGGTAATATTAAATAAAAAAAATATACAACCCTCCCCAAAAAATCACAAAGTTACCTCTTCAATGCAACATACATAATTAAGTTTAATCACAAATCATCTATTTTTTAAGAGTTAAAGACACTTTTTTTTTCAGAGAACTGAACTTGACATCATGGTAGTGGTGAGACACTGTTTGATATTCTTAGAAGTTGAAAACACTTTTCTTAAAACCAAACCTGATATCATGGTAGTGGCAAAGACACTGAATTAACCCAGCCTAGGCATTATATACCACATGTTTGTGATTTAAATTAACCCAGCCTAGGCATTATATACCACATGTTTGTGATCTAAATTAAACCAGCCTAGGCATTATATACCACATGTTTGTGATCTAAATTAACCCAGCCCAGGCATTATATACCACATGTTTGTGATCTAAATTAACCCAGCCTAGGCATTATATACCACATGTTTGTGATCTAAATTAACCCAGCCTAGGCATTATATACCACATGTTTGTGATCTAAATTAACCCAGCCTAGGCATTATATACCACATGTTTGTGGTCTAAATTAACCCAGCCTAGGCATTATATACCACATATTTGTGATCTAAATTAACCCAGCCTAGGCATTATATACCACATGTTTGTGATCTAAATTAACCCAGCCTAGGCATTATATACCACATGTTTGTGGTCTAAATTAACCCAGCCTAGGCATTATATACCACATGTTTGTGGTCTAAATTAACCCAGCCCAGGCATTATATACCACATGTTTGTGATCTAAATTAACCCAGCCTAGGCATTATATACCACATGTTTGTGATCTAAATTAACCCAGCCTAGGCATTATATACCACATGTTTGTGATCTGAATTAACCCATTCTAAGCATTATATACCACATGTTTGTGGTACTTGAGTAAAAAAATGTAAAGTAACATACAATAGTGTGAATGTACAAAAAGCAAATGGTACAACCTTGGTTGGGCAATTGTGTACAAATGAGGGTTATCACATGATATCTCTTGATCACAGAACTGATTGATACAAGCAACATCAAAGTGAGTGATGTCACAAGTATCAACCGTCTCTATTAAGAAATAAGAGATGTTCTTTTTGTATCACATGACCAACTCAGAATATCCAAAGACAGAGAAACCAAAATTTTATGATATTACGCTTATAAATCATATGCTAATTATCCACGGATCATTCTCAATAATCAACAGAAATATTACCATTTTTAGCGATATTTTTTTTAAAACAAACTTTAGTTGGCATGAAGGTATTGCCATTGTACTGGTTTATGAGTTAAACTATCAAACATCTCTGCCAAAGTACAATATACAATTCCCTTAATTTTATTGAAAACATTTCATTCAGTGACTTCCACTAAATCTAGTCCTCATGAATCCTCTCACATTATCAAATTGCGTGAATTTCAGCCAATGAAAATATTACAGTATTCTCGAGTAGTAGCACCAAGCAGACAGTATTAAAAGCAATTGTCAATAATTTCGGACAAATCATAGAAACAGAATAAAAAATTTGAAACCTCTTTCTTTTTCACACTGATGAGAAAGGGGAGTAATTATTTAAGCACTGCTTGTGGCACGTACCATATGGACAATAATAACGTCAACTACCGAATTAGTCATCGCTGGTAAGTGATTCATCAGTGCTATCACTGTCAGCTATGCTAGGGTAAATATCCTCAGTCCATTGGTAATCATGAGTATCGGCAACCGTCACCTCATCCGCAGTCTCATCCCTCTGCAGTGAGACGTTTTGTAATTGTCCAGCCGGTGGTGGTTTGGTTACAGATTTGAGCGGTTTCAGCGACCGGATTCCTTGCCAGCTGCTCTTCTGAAATGCCATGATACAATGTAAATTACCACCAATTTTCTTGGTCTTGCGTTTCTGAACGCCAAGGTGTACTTTACGTATATTCAAATATTCTGGATTTTGAAGATTCAGGTCTTTGACAATATCCTGCCATCTAAGTTGGAGAAAGAAAGGTTTATTAATTATTAAACAATGTATATTCCTATGAAAACAACAATGACAATGAGAACAACACATATTCTTTCAATATAAGTTCCCCTCCATTAATAATTGTGAATCTAAAAATTACATCAAATAAGTTTTGGACAAAAAATTTTAAACAATCGCCCGATTTTCACGGTTCCATCAATCATATGAATCAATCAGCATTCCTGTAACAACAACTTGCATCAATTTCAAACCCAATAGCGATGTAAATCAGCATATATTTTTACTTAACTATAAAATATGCAAATTAGCAATTATCTCAGCTTCTTTTTTTTGCACATTCCAGAACTTTAAAAAAAAATAGCTCCTAGACGCTTTGACCTTTACTTTTGAAATTTTCACAAATGATTGACAATGTGTCTATCTTCAAAACGCTGTCGGGCATTGTTTTTGGTTGAACAGTGTTACAACAATCGTACAGTCAACTAGCCTGAGTGTTAATTTATGCATAAACTTGAATTAGTGAAATTTGAGCTGCTGCCCTGCAAAATTGACAACTGGTAGACAGTTTTCAAGACGGCACTTTCTTCATAGTAAACAGATGTACCCGTAAACCAATTTTGACAGGAAACAGAAGCCTGGTTTAGAAGCTAATTTTTTTTTTATCACTTTTGACTAAAAAACACATTTTTGTTCATATTTCAAACTACAGTGTCCATAAAAAAAAAATACTTACAAAATTTTAAAATTCATACAATAAGCTTTCCGAAAATATATAGTTTTGTGGACAAGGGAGGTCATCTTGGTTGCCTAATTAACTAATTAAAATACCTGTCAGGTAAACTGCATCTCTACCTTAAACCAACAGAAATTGTCATCTTATATTACGTCATAGCTTGAACTGCTAATAACATATGATTTTGCGTTTGATTTCTCATGCAAATGCATTGCAGCATGTGACTTTGTGTTCCAATTAACATGGAAATGGACCAGAGCATGCGATGCTGCGTTTGATTTTGTCTACAGTGAATACGCGTTTATAGTGGAAAGTCTGCCAAGGTATAATTGGTGAGGTAACTGCCAAATAAATTAACCTTGGCTGGCAAAGACGATTTTAACATTATTATAGAACAATACAGGGATACACAATTGTACACTGCTCATATCAAATATATCAACGTAGTTTTGATCTCAGTCCAGTCTACTAATTATAAGTGTTATATTTTCTTTGTAGTGCAATGTTGACTTTTTAAAAGTTAATTTGTTTTAAAGATTATTCAGTACCACAACATTTAACATTTAATAAACAAGACATGAATGTCACAGTCCCCGTTATTTGATTACAAAGTAGAACAAGGAACATCTGCAAACAGGTGAATGAATATGTACTCTATGTGGGTACAACTCATCATAAAGTGATTTCCAATAATCTAGTTTTGTACTGACAACGAAAAACTTCCACTGACCCATGAATTTGCTCCTATCGCAGCCACTTTAGGGGCGAATTTTTTCATATTTGGCATCAAAACAGACATTTTCATGAACATTTGTATGGATATAGTAAATAACTGCATTGTTTTAATCTACATATTTTTGAGAGGGTGGGTCATTATTGCCAAAAGCACATCTACTCATGCCAAGGTGTAATTATACCAAATATGAATAAAATCGACATGGTGGTCGTAGAGAACATTTGTATGGATATAGTAAATAACTGCATTGTTTTAATCTACATATTTTTGAGAGGGTGGGTCATTATTGCCAAAAGCACATCTACTCATGCCAAGGTGTAATTATACCAAATATGAATAAAATCGACATGGTGGTCGTAGAGATACATTTGTAGCAGCAAATAACTGCATTGATATAATTTGAATATTTTTGGGAGGGTGTGGTCATTACTGTCAGAAGCACATCTGCTCGTGTCGAGGTGTAATCCTACCACATATGAACTAAATTGGCCCAATGGTTGCTGGGATAAGAGCAAATAACTGCATTGGTTTTATTTACAAATTTTTGGGAGGGTGGGTCATTATCGCCAAAAACACATCCACTCATGCCAAGGTGTAATCATACCAAATATGAATAAAATCGACATGGTGGTCGTAGAGATACATTTGTAGCAGCAAATAACTGCATTGATATAATTTGCATATTTTTGAAGGGCGTGGTCATTACTGTCAGAAGCACATCTACTTGTGTCAAGGTGTAATCCTACCACATATGAACTAAATTGGGCAAATGGTTGCTGGGATAAGAGCAAATAACTGCATTGATCTAATTTGCATATTTTTGAAGGGCGTGGTCATTACTGTCAGAAGCACATCTACTTGTGTCAAGGTGTAATCCTACCAAATATGAACTAAATTGGGCAAATGGTTGCTGGGATAAGAGCAAATAACTGCATTGATCTAATTTGCATATTTTTGGGAGGGTGTGGTCATTATTGCCGAAAGCACATCTACTCGTGCCAAGGTGTAATCATACCAAATATGAACAAGTCATTGTTAAATTTTTGAAAGGTTTCTTTGTGTTTGTCATATTAAAGCGGAGGGGTTGTCGCGAGCGTGTCCTTGAAACTTGAGTCCCAAGTGGCGTATACAACAGATTATTTATTCACATCAAATTCGAACACGTGTTGTGTGACGACCCCTCCGGTTTAAGACAGCAAAGAAAAACATAGATCAAAAGTGAAAGCATCTCCAAGTTATCACATTTTAAAGAAACAATATGGCCGCCAGTTGGCCATATTTGATCAAATTGCAAATTGAATTGACATGTACATGTATCCATTTATGACATGCTAAATATCAATGAAAATGATACATGGGTGACAGAGATACATTGTATAGTAATATGGCCAAAAATAAAAACAGCTTGCATATTACAGTCAGAAGCACATCTACTCATTTCCACATTCAACCATATGTGACTCACTTTACTGGTAGAAAATATGAGCCTCAGGTTTCAAACTGACACACGGTGACGAGAGATACAAATCCTTTATTTGTGGCCTTACTATGTCAGTTATTTACATTACAAATTAATTTGTCTAATGGGATAACAAATTCAATTCCTGAATGTATAGACATGTTTGAAGTCTGCAAGACAGTGAGTACAT
Source organism: Saccoglossus kowalevskii (assembly GCF_978046115.1). Lineage (NCBI taxonomy): Eukaryota > Metazoa > Hemichordata > Enteropneusta > Harrimaniidae > Saccoglossus > Saccoglossus kowalevskii. The sequence continues at coordinate 19,673,394 of NC_140641.1, forward strand.
TTAGCAAGATGATCACAAAGTTCACTGACATATTGTAATTTATCTTACTTCACACACTGTATTCCTGGATGTCTTCTACTGGTATCACCAATCAGTATCCAGGTCTCCCCTTCATCGTCTTCTAAATCACCTCTGAAAAAAAAATAATTAAGGAAAATAATTATAACTTCACAATTTGTTTCATTTTCTAACCGTGTTAGAAACACAGACTAACAATTTGCACTCGCCTGTATGAATGCATAGTTTTCGAAGGCACATCATCAAATCTAATTTGATGGCATATCATCAAATCCAATTTGATGGCACATCATCAAATCCAATTTGATGGCACATCTTCAAATCTAATTGGTACTCACCTGTATGAATGCATAGATTTTGATTGCACATCATCAAATCTAACTTGATGGCATATCATCAAATCCAATTTGATGGCATATCATCAAATCCAATTGGTACTCACCTGTATGAATGCATAGATTTTGATTGCACTTCATCAAATCTAATTTGATGGCATATCATCAAATCCAATTGGTACTCACCTGTATGAATGCATAGATTTCAATAGCACATCATCAAATCCAATTTGATGGCACATCTTCAAATCCAATTTGATGACATATCATCAAATCCAATTTGATGGCATATCATCAAATCCAATTTGATGCATATCTTCAAATCCAATTTGATGGCATATCATCAAATCCAATTTGATGGCACATCTTCAAATCCAATTTGATGGCATATCATTAAATCCAATTTGATGGCACATCTTCAAATTCAATTGGTACTCACCTGTATGAATTCATGGATTTTGATGGCACATCATCAAATCTAATTTGATGGCATATCTTCAAATCCAATTTGATGGCATATCATCAAATCTAATTTGATGGCATATCTTCAAATCCAATTTGATGGCATATCATTAAATCCAATTTGATGGCACATCTTCAAATCCAATTGGCACTCACCTGTATGAATTCATGGATTTTGATAGCACATCATCAAATCTAATTTGATGGCATATCTTCAAATCCAATTTGATGGCATATCATTAAATCCAATTTGATGGCATATCTTCAAATCCAATTTGATGGCACATCATCAAATCCAATTTAATGGCATATCTTCAAATCCAATTTGATGGCACATCTTCAAATCCAATTGGTACTCACCTGTATGAATGCATAGATTTCGATAGCACATTATCAAATCTAATTTGATGGCATATCTTCAAATCCAATTTGATGGCATATCTTCAAATCCAATTTGATGGCACATCATCAAATCCAATTTGATGGCATATCTTCAAATCCAATTTAATGGCACATCTTCAAATCCAATTGGTACTCACCTGTATGAATGCACAGATTTCGATAGCACATCATCAAATCTAATTTGATGGCATATCTTCAAATCCAATTTGATGGCACATCATCAAATCCAATTTGATGGCATATCTTCAAATCCAATTAGATGGCACATCTTCAAATGCAACTGGTACTCACCTGTATGAATTCATGGATTTTGATGGCACATCATCAAATCTAATTTGATGGCATATCTTCAAATCCAATTTGATGGCATATCATCAAATTCAATTTGATGGCACATCTTCAAATCCAATTGGTACTCACCTGTATGAATGCATAGATTTCGATAGCACATCATCAAATCCAATTTGATGGCACATCATCAAATCTAATTTGATGGCATATATTCAAATCCAATTTGATGGCATATCATCAAATCCAATTTGATGGCACATCTTCAAATCCAATTTGATGGCACATCTTCAAATCCAATTTGATGGCACATCTTCAAATCCAATTGGCACTCACCTGTATGAATGCATAGATTTTGATGGCACATCATAAAATCCAATTTGATGGCATATCATCAAATCCAATTTGATGGCACATCTTCAAATCCAATTTGTACTCACCTGTATGAGTTCATGGATTTTGATGGCACATCATCAAATCTAATTTGATGGCATATCATCAAATCCAATTTGATGGCACATCATCAAATCCAATTTGATGGCACATCTTCAAATCTAATTGATACTCACCTGTATGAATGCATAGATTTTGATTGCACATCATCAAATCTAACTTGATGGCATATCATCAAATCCAATTTGATGGCATATCATCAAATCCAATTGGTACTCACCTGTATGAATGCATAGATTTTGATTGCACATCATCAAATCTAATTTGATGGCATATCATCAAATCCAATTGGTACTCACCTGTATGAATGCATAGATTTCGATAGCACATCATCAAATCCAATTTGATGGCACATCTTCAAATCCAATTTGATGGCATATCATCAAATCCAATTTGATGGCATATCATCAAAACCAATTTGATGCATATCTTCAAATCCAATTTGATGGCATATCATCAAATCCAATTTGATGGCACATCTTCAAATCCAATTTGATGGCATATCATTAAATCCAATTTGATGGCACATCTTCAAATTCAATTGGTACTCACCTGTATGAATTCATGGATTTTGATGGCACATCATCAAATCTAATTTGATGGCATATCATCAAATCCAATTTGATGGCACACCATCAAATCCAATTTGATGGCACATCTTCAAATCTAATTGATACTCACCTGTATGAATGCATAGATTTTGATTGCACATCATCAAATCTAACTTGATGGCATATCATCAAATCCAATTTGATGGCATATCATCAAATCCAATTGGTACTCACCTGTATGAATGCATAGATTTTGATTGCACATCATCAAATCTAATTTGATGGCATATCATCAAATCCAATTGGTACTCACCTGTATGAATGCATAGATTTCGATAGCACATCATCAAATCCAATTTGATGGCACATCTTCAAATCCAATTTGATGGCATATCATCAAATCCAATTTGATGGCATATCATCAAAACCAATTTGATGCATATCTTCAAATCCAATTTGATGGCATATCATCAAATCCAATTTGATGGCACATCTTCAAATCCAATTTGATGGCATATCATTAAATCCAATTTGATGGCACATCTTCAAATTCAATTGGTACTCACCTGTATGAATTCATGGATTTTGATGGCACATCATCAAATCTAATTTGATGGCATATCTTCAAATCCAATTTGATGGCATATCATCAAATCTAATTTGATGGCATATCTTCAAATCCAATTTGATGGCATATCATTAAATCCAATTTGATGGCACATCTTCAAATCCAATTGGCACTCACCTGTATGAATTCATGGATTTCGATAGCACATCATCAAATCTAATTTGATGGCATATCTTCAAATCCAATTTGATGGCATATCATCAAATCCAATTTGATGGCATATCTTCAAATCCAATTTGATGGCATATCTTCAAATCCAATTGGTACTCACCTGTATGAATGCATAGATTTCGATAGCACATCATCAAATCCAATTTGATGGCACATCATCAAATCTAATTTGATGGCATATATTCAAATCCAATTTGATGGCATATCATCAAATCCAATTTGACGGCACATCTTCAAATCCAATTTGATGGCACATCTTCAAATCCAATTTGATGGCACATCTTCAAATCCAATTGGCACTCACCTGTATGAATGCATAGATTTTGATGGCACATCATAAAATCCAATTTGATGGCATATAATCAAATCCAATTTGATGGCACATCTTCAAATCCAATTTGTACTCACCTGTATGAGTTCATGGATTTTGATGGCACATCATCAAATCTAATTTGATGGCACATCTTCAAATCCAATTTGATGGCACATCTTCAAATCCAATTTGATGGCATATCTTCAAATCCAATTTGATGGCATATCATCAAATCCAATTTGGTGGCACATCTTCAAATCCAATTGGTACTCACCCGTATATGCATAGATTTCGATAGCACATCATCAAATCCAATTTGATGGCATATCTTCAAATCCAATTTGGTGGCACATCTTCAAATCCAATTGGTACTCACCCGTATATGCATAGATTTCGATAGCACATCATCAAATCCAATTTGATGGCATATCTTCAAATCCAATTTGGTGGCACATCTTCAAATCCAATTTGGTGGCACATCTTCAAATCCAATTTGATGGCATATCTTCAAATCCAATTTAATGGCACATCTTCAAATCCAATTTGATGGCACATCTTCAAATCCAATTTGATGGCATATCTTCAAATCCAATTTGATGGCATATCATCAAATCCAATTTGATGGCACATCATCAAATCCAATTTGATGGCATATCTTCAAATCCAATTTGATGGCATATCATCAAATCCAATTTGATGGCATATCATCAAATCCAATTTGATGGCACATCATCAAATCCAATTTGGTGGCACATCTTCCAATCCAATTTGATGGCATATCATCAAATCCAATTTGATGGCACATCTTCATATCCAATTTGATGGCATATCTTCAAATCCAATTTGATGGCACATCATCAAAACCAATTTGATGGCACATCATCAAATCCAATTTGATGGCACATCTTCAAATCCAATTTGATGGCACATCTTCAAATCCAATTTGATGGCACATCTTCAAATCCAATTGGCACTCACCTGTATGAATTCATAGATTTTGATGGCACATCATCAAATCCAATTTGATGGCACATCTTCAAATCCAATTTGATGGCACATCTTCAAATACAATTTGATGGCACATCTTCAAATGCAATTGGCACTCACCTGTATGAATGCATTGATTTTGATGGCACATCATCAAATCCAATTTGAGGGCACATCTTCGAATCCAATTGGTACTCACCTGTATGAATGCATAGATTTTGATTGCACATCATTAAATCCAATTTGATGGCACATCTTCGAATCCAATTGGTACTCACCTGTATGAATGCATAGATTTTGATGGCACATCATCAAATCCAATTTGATGGCATATCATCAAATCCAATTTGATGGCACATCTTCAAATCCAATTTGATGGCATATCTTCAAATCCAATTTGATGGCACATCATCAAATCCAATTTGATGGCACATCTTCAAATCCAATTTGATGGCACATCTTCAAATCCAATTTGATGGCACATCTTCAAATCCAATTGGCACTCACCTGTATGAATTCATAGATTTTGATGGCACATCATCAAATCCAATTTGATGGCACATCTTCAAATCCAATTTGATGGCACATCTTCGAATCCAATTGGTACTCACCTGTATGAATGCATAGATTTTGATTGCACATCATTAAATCCAATTTGATGGCACATCTTCGAATCCAATTGGTACTCACCTGTATGAATGCATAGATTTTGATGGCACATCATCAAATCCAATTTGATGGCACATCATCAAATTCAATTTGATGGCATATCTTCAAATCCAATTTGATGGCACATCTTCAAATTCAATTTGATGGCATATCTTCAAATCCAATTTGATAGCACATCATCAAATCCAATTTGATGGCACATCTTCGGATCCAATTGGTACTCACCTGTATGAATGCATAGATTTTGATGGCACATCATCAAATCCAATTTGATGGCACATTATCAAATCCAATTTGATGGCACATCTTCAAATCCAATTTGATGGCACATCTTCGGATCCAATTGGTACTCACCTGTATGAATGCATAGATTTTGATGGCACATCATCAAATCCAATTTGATGGCACATCTTTAAATCCAATTGGCACTCACCTGTATGAATGCATAGATTTTGATGGCACATCATCAAATCCAATACGATGGCACATCTTTAAATCCAATTGGCACTCACCTGTATGAATGCATAGATTTTGATGGCACATCATCAAATCCAATACGATGGCACATCTTTAAATCCAATTGGCACTCACCTGTATGAATGCATAAATTTTGATGGCACATCATCAAATCCAATACGATGGCACATCTTTAAATCCAATTGGCACTCACCTGTATGAATGCATAAATTTTGATGGCACATCATCAAATCCAATACGATGGCACATCTTTAAATCCAATTGGCACTCACCTGTATGAATGCATAGATTTTGATGGCACATCATCAAATCCAATACGATGGCACATCTTTAAATCCAATTGGTACTCACCTGTATGAATGCATAAATTTTGATGGCACATCATCAAATCCAATACGATGGCACATCTTTAAATCCAATTGGCACTCACCTGTATGAATGCATAGATTTCGATGGCACATCATCAAATCCAATTGGCACTCACCTGTATGAATGCATATATTTTGATGGCACATCATCAAATCCAATTGGCACTCACCTGTATGAATGCATAGATTTTGATGGCACATCTTCAAATCCAATTGGCACTCACCTGTATGAATGCATAGATTTTGATGGCACATCATCAAATCCAATTGGCACTCACCTGTATGCATGTACGGCTTTTGAAGGCACATCTTCAAATCCAATTGGACAAAAGTAATGGTTTTGGCAATGGTAAATGTAAGTAATGGAGGGATCTTTCAGTCCAGACTTCAGTAGTCGTAAAGCTTCTTCTGATGTCCTTCCCATTGTTCTGCCTTTGCCATGTGGTTTGTACAGGTAATAGGTTCTCCCACGAACATTGTAGAAATCATTGAGTTGTTTAAACCATCTGAAAAAGCAATAGACTTATAGCTTAATTATTAGTATCTACATAGCGATACAATAAATTGGCGTTACTTTGTAAAATTTGCATTCATTTCATTGAACAGAAATTGATCTCCCACATTCAGAAGGTATTGAGAATAGCATTTCAGTCTAAATCAAATTTAACATCTGCTTCTGTGTGAATACAGAATATAAGCAGTAATCTTAAAACAAAATATCAGAAAAATCAAACTTTGTAAAAGTCAGGTAATCTGCTAATTATCCCTTAAGTTATCTATATACTAAATTTGATCAAAATTCTGTTTACACAGTGCGAAATAAGCAAGACTAATATGCAAATTAGCTACTTAATATGCATAGATATGACCACAAAACTAATCATATCTGAACATGACCTCAAGGTACACTGTACCTATATACCAAATTTAATCAAACTCGGCTCAGAATTTTTTTTGAAATTTTTCCTACATGTACAGAAATAAGTCAATTAAGATGCAAATTAGCTACTTATTGTGCCATTAAGCCAAGATACCTATATAACAAATCTGAAAAAAAATTCACTAAGATAATTAATATGCAAATTAGCTACTTAATATGCTTAGCCATGGCCATAAAACTAATCATATCTGTGCACTACCCTAAGATACCTACATGTATGTATTAAAGTCTGTTCAGAAATTCTGAGAATAAGCTAAAAATTAATCTGAAAAGTGGAAGTTCAAGAAGAAGTTTCTTTATGAAAAGTGGACAATAAATGGAACACAGTCATAAATCATACGAGCTTAATAATATACAAATAAATAATTTCTCTTTATCTAATAAATTGGCTGACAGAGTAATAACAGAAAACCATTATAAGCCATCTGTTTTTATTTTTAACAAACTGCAAAATATATATCTAAAAATAGGATATGCCCTCAAGTAACACGCCTCTACTGTCTTCTGTTTTTTTCTTTTTACATATTACTTATATTTTGTTTCATTTGTATGATATTTTTTTTTTATTTTTTATTTCTTGTTTATTTTTATGTATATCTTATTTTGTATTGTTTCAAATACCCTCACATTGGCTTTCTTGATTACCAAACCTTTAAAAAAAAGGCCAGAAAAAAAATAAATAAAATGCATATTTAGAAATAATGAAAAAATTAAAGCCGAAACTAGGATCCTATTTTAAACCAGGTTGCATGGAAATCATTTTTGTCTCTGTATTCGTTCTAATAACCTTTTCTTGCAAGGATAATTCAATATATAGCCATCCAGAGATCAGAGAATATAAATTTCCGCACAATACAACAAAATTAATTTACCGATACAAGTTTATTTTGACAAATTTACACAATAGTACGAGTCCGGGGGGAAAACCATGAAATAATGTAACTGTAATATCATTCGGGAGCGAGTCACTGTGACATCTTTGAAAAATGGTTTACATTATTTTATTATGGATTTTTCTATATTTATAATTTCTTTGATGATTTATGATATATATTTGATCAAATGGAAACAATATTTTGATGGAAATATTGAATTAGGTACATAGCTTAATTTTGTTAATGTTACCTTAAGTTGATATTTTGGTGTTTGAATAGTTTTAAGAAAGTTTGTTCCTGTTTCGAATAGAACTACACATACTTATTCACATTACCAGTGTCACTAGCTTATATACAGGTATTCTTAGGATGAGAGGTTATTATAACTGACTTTTAAAGCCACCTGCTGAAAGCCTCTCTGGAAGCCAAAACAAATGGGGAAACAAGGCACCAGTAGCCAATGAGTTAAACCATGAACAAGCTGAACTGGAAAATTTAAGTACTGTTTCTGGACTATGGTAGATACTGCTAGAATTCAGAACTAATCTCATAAAATACACAGCTGCAGACTTTAATAGTTTATACACATGTAAAGTTTAGACATTTTTAATTTATATGACAAGTGTATAGAAATTATTTATTATATTCATTTGAATCACAGCTTTCCCTACCTCATTAATGTGGAATTACCAGTAAATGGACCAAATCGGATTTCACCAAATGGTGGCTTGAATCCAAGTACTGCCAGCGCTTCTTCTTGAGTTATTGGCTCCATACTATAAAAAAAAATGAAAAAAACATGTGACCAAGCTCAGTGAGGTGGCAATTTTGAGATAGAATCGTGCATCAGAAATGGTCTGCAAACCACTTAACTTCATGAAAAAAATGTTTCATGAATTTTTCAAGGTATTGAAAATCATGAAATTTCGTAGACAAAATTTGACTGGGGTCCGGGAACAAATTTCAGAAAATATGGATATACCAATCAATATATTAATACGGTAGATCAATCAAATTGTGATTATTAAATGGTCAATAGATAAATTACAGATTGTCTGACCGTATAAATTATGACAAACATCAATTTCCTGCACTACTTAGTAAACACTAATTACAGAAATCTAATCGATTTTAACATGACATCTTTATTTTGAAGATTATCGGTATCAATTTATGGATAACAATACATGTATATTGAATTGACTCGTGTCAAAATGGTTGCATTGACGCCATGTTTAATTGTCATGTACGTGCCTTAATGTCACATGTAATTACTAAATTTACCCTAACACGTTTCATACATTCAAGTCAACTTAGAACTTTGTTCCCTCACTTGGAAACAAATACTAGTAACTTGATAGCTTATATAAACTCAGCGATGAGATACTGTAAAATACTTTATTTGCACTCGGAATTAATTTTTGCTGAAGAGATGATTCAGTGAAAATAAAATACAGCAATTAAAACATCCAAAAAGTCCTTTCAGTGAAAATTAATTCAACTAAATAAATTATTTCACAGTACACACCTGCCAATTTGTACTTTTGTTTCCTTTATCAAAATAAATCTGCATAATTGTTTCAATATTTTTTAACAATTTTCATCAAGATTTTGGCAGGAAAAATTATGGCATTCAAAAGTCATACTTGTATGACTTCATGGTTTTTGACTCCTATGTGTGTAACACACAATGGGAGTTTTGGAATCAGCGTGTCTGTGTGTACATTTATATGTATGTGTGTACAATGTATGTCTGTTCCACCATTATCTTGAATACCATTTGTCTGATTTAAATGAAAACTTGGTAAATGGATACCCTGGGACAAAGCACAGCCCTGATTAGGCTTGGAGTTGAGATATGTGCATATTAATTACCTAATTTGCATAATCATTTATCAATTTTAGGTTTTTCTGCTGACATTCCAAGAACAAATCATCACAGTTCAATAAAACTTGATAGATAGATGCTCTTGGACAATGCCCAGACCTGATTAGTTGAATTATTGTTGAATTGCGTGCATACTAATTACTTAATCTGCATAAATTAGCCAAATTACATTCCACAGATTTCTCCAGTGCTATCACGAATATTGAGTTATTGTCGTTGTATTTAATGTTACAGTGATTGCTTCGATAGCCGAGTGTCATTGCATAAATTATGTTAATTAGGGTCAATCTACATCCACAACATTGTCGCCATTGACAATCAGCATTAGTATTACTACTGCGATACTGAGTGATTGTTCGTCGTCGTCCGCCGACCGTGTCAATGTTTTACTTTTTCGACTACTTCTTGAAAACTACAAGGCTGAATGCTTTGATACTTGGTGTATATGTACCTTAGGTAGACCTCTCTGAGATTTGTTCATTTCATGATGATATCTTCAATTCTCTAATTTTGGTGAATATTTTTGTCATTTTTAGTAAAAAGTGATATTTTTGACTTCTTGTTAAAAAACGCAAGTCCAATTGCTGTGATATTACAAATATAGGTACTACATGTGGACCTCTCTTAGATTTGTTCATTTTTCAATGATATCTTTGATTCTCTAATTTTGGTGAATATTTTTGTCATTTTTGGTAAAAAGTGATATTTTCGACTTCTTGTTGAAAACCGCATGTCTGACTGCTTTTATATTACATATTGGTACTACATGTGGACCTCTTTCAGATTTGTTAATTTCGTGGTGATATCTTTAATTATTTAATTTCGATGATTATTTTTGTCCTTTTTGGTGAAAAGTGATATTTTTGAATTCTTGTTGACAATGCAACCAATATTAAAGGCATCAGACAAGTTTTATGACCAATGTATCAGGGAGTCATATATGGTCATGTGACGTCATTAATCAGTATTACTGTAATATCCCTGCATCCAGTGTTATAATGAAGGTATTATACAAGAGATATGACTAAATGTAATCACCTTTTTGTAATTTTGTCTAAAATTAAATTTGAATGATTTGATGGTATTTGGTAAATGACAAACTGGCAATGACATATCTTTTTTTAACCTTCACAAGAAAACTGTTCAAAATTTAGTTGATCTGAACAAATTGACAATTTGTTGTTTAATATCTATTAATGACATGTATTGAAGCTGAAAAATAACATTGTACAATGTATCATTAATTTATTGCTGCATTTTTACTTGTGTTGATAATGATGGTGGGAGTGAGCATAAATCTGTCATGATCTTCAGCAACCTTGATACTTGTGAGATCAGGTTTGCATTTAGTAAATTTGTTTTGACTGTAACATTAAATTGGCTCTCCTTGGTCAAAAAGCAGTGGAGTTTTACAATACATATGGCTGCCAGTCAGCCATATTTGAGTGAATAATTTATATAACTTGCATTAGTAAATCTTATTGACTGTAACATGAAATTGCTGCTACATGGTCATGTCTAAGAAAAAGATTGCTGATGCATTTTAAAAGCAGTGGAGTTTTACAACACAAATGGCTGCCAGTCAGCCATATTTGACTGTAACATGGAATTGCCACTCCTCGGTTATTGTCTAAGATAAAGATTACTGATGCATTTAAAAGCAGTGGAGTCTCATTTATTGCACCCAGTACTAACACCTTCTTGAAATTGGCCATGCTCATGTTTTATCAAATACTGGCAGACAAGATCCCATTGTGAATTTTTAAAATGCTTTTTCAGACAAAAACTGAAAATAACAGACAACATTGAAGTCTATCTTTTCAGTATAAGGCAGCTATACAACATAAATAACTGCTGACATTACCAGAGTTCAAACCTAGGTATCAATTTCTATACAGCTACAGCAGAATTTAACTCATAGCGCTCACACTCAGCACTGAACCCTACAAAGAATATGCTCAGGTATTTACCAAGTACTTTTGTCATTTACGAAAAAAAAAACTGATGATCTGCATTTAACAAAACATGATGTGACACATCAATGGTAGCAACAATCCATTAAAGAACGGTGAATTCCCTCAAGACAAAATATATAAAATGTTAAAAAAGTTTAATGATGGGGTAGGTAGGGAGGTATAAATGGCTTCTGAAAAGGCTTATTATATAGTATAATGGTTGGCTGAGCTTTTATTCCTAAATAGTAAATGAACACGTAATTGCATTACATCTTCCCTGTGAGTTTAATATCAAGTTTAAAAAATATATAAAGTTCAAACAGTCATGGCATATTAGAGACATATCTCCGTAATGGCATTTATTAAAATAAAATACTATACTATCGGCTATTTTGAATCCAAACTAAAGAACAAAATTATGTGCATTAAGGTCCCATAATGTACACTGTACAAGGTTGAACGAATATGCATGACCTACATTCAGAATGACAGAAATGTTTTTTTTTGATGAATTCTTAAAATTAAAATGGCCACCATCTTTAATTGTATCATCAAATGAATAAATGTGCATGACGTATGATGTTTATATAAAGTTTGAATATAACAGTCAGGGCATATGTCAGAGATATATATATTGATTATATATTGATGCAGATGTAAATGTTGATGTAAATGTTGACGTAAATGTTATTTATATAAAGTTTGAATATAACAGTCAGGGCATATGTCAGAGATATATATATTGATTATATATTGATGCAGATGTAAATGTTGATGCAAATGTTGACGTAAATGTTGATGTAACTTGATGCAAATAATGTTGATGCAAAAGTTGATTTAAAGTTTGATGCAATTGCAGATGCAAACATTGATGCAAATATTGATGTAAATGTTGATGCAAATGTTGATGCAAATGCAAATGTTGATGTAAATGTTGATGCAAATAATGACGCAGATGCAAATGTTGATGTAAATGTTGATGCAAAAGTTGATTTAAAGGTAGATGCAAACATTGATGCAAATGTTGATGTAAATGTTGATGCAAACATTGATGCAAATGCTGATGTAAATGTTGATGCAAATGTTGATGCAAAAGTTGATTTAAAGGTTGATTTAAATGTTGATTTAAATGTTGATGCAAATGTTGATTTAAAGGTAGATGCAAACATTGATGCAAATGTTGATGTAAATGTTGATGCAAATGTTGATGTAAATGTTGATTTAAAGGTAGATGCAAACATTGATGCAAATGTTGATGCAAATAATGTTGATGTAAATGTTGATTTAAAGGTAGATGCAAACATTGATGCAAATGTTGATGTAAATGTTGATGCAAATGTTGATGTAAATGTTGATTTAAAGGTAGATGCAAACATTGATGCAAATGTTGATGCAAATATTGTTGATGCAAATATTGATTTAAAGGCAGATGCAAACATTGATGCAAATGTTGATGTAAATGTTGAAGCAAATAATGTTGACACAAACGTTGATGTAAAGGTTGAGGCAAATGCAAACATTGATTCAAATAATGTTGGTGCAAATATTGAAGTAAAAGTTGAAGAATATGTTGATGTGAATGTGAGTTGATGTACCAACTGGATTACCCTACTGATATATGCACCTTTAAAAAAAATTGTACTACTTCATGAGCGAATCATCTAACATAAATGTCTTCAATAACAAAATTTTTAATGCTGCTGCTGTGGCAGTTTGTTAATATACTGGAATATTTTCAATATTTCTCATATTGAAAATGCATTATACTTCACAGAGAAAATGGAATGACCTAAAACATTGTATAAATGCATTATGAATGGCTCGAAAGTCTGATGAAAAGGCAGGTGTCATCGCTAGCTAGTAGCGATGAATGAACGAAGGTTGTTAAAAACCACTTCTTTACAAAAGACATTTTTACATTAAGAACCCAGACAAACCACTCAACGTTTTACATGAATTTACACACAAGTTATTCAAGTAATGTACTTTTTAATTATTAGTGGGATTTCAACTGTGAGCAAAAATACAATATTTGATTTTTGATGAAATCAGTTTTAAGTAGTTTTGAAGATTGACATACTTGTACTGCAACTGCAGTGCCATTATTGCCATTAAAATACAGATTTCTATTCAAAGATTCACAGCTTAAAGAATGTAAGGCGGTTTTACCTTACTGGTTTGTCATCATGCCATGGTGATTATTGGGTAGCGGTTACAGTAAGATTAATCATTTTTGAGAAATGGTTACTTAGATGAAATGACATGTGTAAATTCTTTTATAATGATATAACCACGATCTGCTTTAAAAAAAGGATACGTGAGAAAATATTTATTTTTATATGAAAAAATATTGACCTTGTCAATTCCAGAAAATAAAGGAATTATCCTTTAGATTGGAAAAAATATGATATACACAAATGTCTGGATTTCTGAGAATTCCTACCCCACAGAGTAGTCGCACAATTAACATGACTTAGGCCACACCGACTTAATTTTATGGATGACATCCACGCGTGGATTAGTTTTCGCCTGTTCTCAAACAAAAAACAAATAAACAAAAAAAAATTTCCAACGATGAATCTCCACAGATCGGTTTTCTGTTCGGAACTTGCCGACTCATATTGTCGCAAAGCGCCGGCTTGTTGTAAAACTCGTTTTGGACTACCTCAAAAGGTGGCAATTTTGTCGTAAATGATCTTCTTCACATGCGTTGCCGAGAATTCCAACATGGCGACCACGTGATCAAAATACGTGAGCATAAAAGTTCAGAGGAAAAACGGAGGGATTGTTGTAGATTGGTACACAATTGACATCGGCCAGGGTGACGTTTACATAGCTATACGATAGATATTGTTCAGACTGGCTGTCCTGCGTTTCTTCTGCAACGATGAGAGAGATGGGAGAGGAGTGGAGGTGTATGGTGGCCTAAAAGTCAGTCAGGCGACAAGTCAGTTCGTTTGCAAGAGATCATTTTTATTTTATTTTATTTTTTTGATACTTAAGGTTGAGATCCCTAGACATGAGACACTAGACATACTTGCAGGGTTAACATGTAGGCTTCATTTCACCTGACAACACAGTTAAAGCTAACCCCAGGTATGTAGAGAGGAGCAAGCAAGGACATTTCTGTATCATTGCAATGTTTTGTTAGTTATTGTCATAAAGTAGTGATATGTATGTGATATGGTGTTCATGCTGTACCATGCAGTGTTTCTGACTGAAGGTACTTCATCATGACTACTTGTACTAGAGCTTGTCTGAAATGGTTATACCTGTGACAGTAATACAGTACGAGATGTGTACATCAACATGTGCCTCCTACAAATAAAGACTTCTTGTTGTTTTTTTGATACACTGTGTTCTGCCGTCCAATTCGTAATACCAGCTCCGTAGTACTGTGGTTTTTAGCAGCATGTTTTGTTTTTTTTGGCAGGATTTTTTTTTTTTTTCGCCCTCTCGCATTAGTTTTGGGGTCTCCAGAGGATGTCATCTATAAAATTAAATCAGTGTGGCCTTATGATTTTTGAAAAATAAAAAAAACGCATTTTTTACTGAAATTAACAAGCAGCCTGTCTACTATATGAAAGTATTAAATTTTCAAACATTTACCTGAAATTCAAGAAACTGTAGATTGACTGTTGATTACTGTAATCAATTAATTAATTTTTCACAGGTTTTCATTTCACTATGCGAGAAATCTGTTATAAAATCATGCAAACATGTCAAATTACAATTGAACTCACTGTTTTGCAGATAAAAAAACAGTGAAATTTAAAAACCCAGCTAATATAATCAGTGAAATGTTTAATACCAGTGAAAGTTAATGTTTTTAGAGTACCTCATATTTCAGCTGTAAATTTTTTTTTTTAATTTCAAAGTCATTATCAGTCATGCAATGGACTTTTTTCCGTTATAAATGAAACATTCAACGTTATGCATGAAATCGAATGTAAAAACAGGACAAACAAAGGTCATAGTGATGTCAAAACATAACATACGATTTGACAAATGTGATTTTTTACTTTGTGCTACATACATTTGATGATGGTCTCTTTTAATGAAGTAAGGATATCTCAATAAAATATTTCCCTTTGAAAGATCAGTATTTCAACATTGAGCTATATATA
The DNA here is from genome assembly GCF_978046115.1 of Saccoglossus kowalevskii. Taxonomy (NCBI): domain Eukaryota; kingdom Metazoa; phylum Hemichordata; class Enteropneusta; family Harrimaniidae; genus Saccoglossus; species Saccoglossus kowalevskii. The sequence continues at coordinate 19,689,301 of NC_140641.1, forward strand.
AAAAAAAAAGTTTTTATCCACTGAGCAAATTGTTGTGAGGATATCACTAAAGTTGTTAAATGTTTATGCAAATTATCTAATTAACATATGCAAAGTGGTGTTTAGACACTCAATTACACACACATTATGCATGTACCAAGCTTTTATCCACTGAGCAAATTGTTGTGAGGATATTACTAAAGTTGTTAAATGTTTATATGCAAATTATCTAATTAACATATGCAAAGTGGTGTTTAGACACTCAATTACACACACATTATGCATGTACCAAGCTTTTATCCACTGAGCAAATTTTTGTGAGGATATTACTAAAGTTGTTAAATGTTTATATGCAAATTATCTAATTAACATATGCAAAGTGGTGTTTAGACACTCAATTACACACACATTATGCATGTACCAAGTTTTGATGCATTTGTACAAATAGTTGTAAAGCTATATGGACCATAGATTGAAATTGAATAATTATTATGCAGATTGCAAGATTTATACACATAGATTTTTTTATTAAAATCTAGATCTGGAATTCATCATAAGGTGTACCAAACAGCATTCCAATCCACCCAGTGGTTTTATTAGTTATATTATTTGACAGAAACATCCATTCATGCACACAGACAGACAGACAGACAGACAGACAGACAGCCAGACAGACAGACAGACAGACAGACAGACAGACAGACAGACAGACAGACAGACAGACAGACAGACAGACAGACAGACAGACAGACAGACAGACAGACAGACAGACAGACAGACATCAGCAAAACATGACTACCTAATATATTAACTATTACATTTAGTACTGAAATTATGTCTATGGTCAACTTAAAAAAAAAAAGATTTTACTTGCTTTCACTGTAATAAAATTAATAACATAAGACATTTATAGCTGTGTAAAAATTCATACATTGTTCCCATTAATTTATATTAAATGGTGCATGACTATTAAATTTATAGTTATTAATGTTGAAAAGACAAACTTAATTAAGTTGTTAAAATCGAGGGCTGACAATTATTTAAACAGGTCACACTGAAAGAGTTTATAAATCTCTGCTCATAAAAAAGTGAATTGTTTAGTATATCACCATCATATTTCTACAGGAGAAAATTTTGAAATTACAACATGAAGTTTTAAGACTCGTTGTGATAATTTCGACCGATATTTTTTTCATTTTTCAATAAAATGTACTCCAGGTTAATATAAAAAAAAAAGTTTGGGTCACCAGGCTATTTTTCGAGAAAAGGACGGTTATATTATACTGAATATGGTGGCCATTTTATCAGTACTGTAAGGGTTTTACCATATTGGTTCCTGGACAAAGATAATATATATGCCATATCTCAAATTTATGTAAAAAGTTATATGATTTATATGATATTATAATATTATCACTGGTAGTCAATAACAAGTATTTGTTGAAATAATGTGAAAAACAAATAATCAAAAAATAATAAGTTCCACAACTACAATGTGTTACGACTTCTTATCTTATCCTAAATTATTTTTAAAATGTTGGTTTTTAAAAGTGACAAGAAAATTGCAATTTTTCTGTAACACACAAAAATATGTTGTTACAAGGTTGTACATAATAAACCAATGAACATTGTAATGCAAGTTATGACGAACTTTCTCAAAAAAAAATAAAATAAGATTAGGCTTCTAACTTTAGAACAATAAAGTCATATAATCTCGTCCCCTCTGCCTTCATGAGTTTACCTTCAAAGTATGGAGCACAGACAGTTTCATAGCTTTACATAAACTGAATGCCATTCTCCCAACCCTGAATGCATGCCTGGCAAATCCAATACATACTACCATATTTTCGTTGTCCAGCGGTGCAAGCGCTGATGCTAAAGCCTGGATTTTCCAACTGAGAAATATAACTTCATAAAAAAAATTTAACCTATAAGTCAATATTGCCCTTGTTTTATATAACAGATTATTATTTATCAGGAATAAACTCGCATAAATCGTCATTATTTAAAAAGCATTGACAGTGCACAATCCCTGTTTGGTATTTACCAATAGTCAAATTCAATTATCAGTACAAATCAGATGTACATATCAATGTCTACCAAATTAAGGCCCCGTAAAACCATTATATAAATGTCATTTTCAAAGCAGTATGGCATGAAGTGCATAGACTGACAAAATGAAGTGATTATAATCACATATACAGACAGAAAAACTTGGATGAATACTATAAAAAGAAAAAAAATGGCCACCAGTTGGCCATTTTGTTAAAAAAAACAGGACGTCTATCTGTAACACAATATTGCATAATCAAGATAAAAAGTTTGAATGAAATCCCCTGATTCATCTCTGAGAAGCGGTTTTGAAATGTAATTTTAGGATTTTATACAAAATTGTCGTCAATTAGACAAATTTGATCAAATCACAAAAGAATGGACACACATTGATATTATCTATGAGTATACTTTGTGTGTGCAAACTTTTAGGTCAACGCGTGTTTTATATTATTACAAAGCTATACTCACCGTTCATTTTTCACCGATATTAAAAGCTGTACAAGTGTACACTCTTTTAAAATGAAATTGAAGAAACACATTTTCATCATTGTTTAAGGGAGCGAGAGGGGAAACAAAAGTTTAATTGAGATTTCATTTCCTCGCCAGTTACTAAGCATGCAGTTATGGCAATGTATATGTTTTCAGAAAGATCACATATAGCAGAATACGATCATCTGTTTTGGGTTAATATTTGCTCAGGGGATTAAGTTACGATCGTTCCTGTGAACCTCCTAAACAGAGGTTTTTTTGCGGAATTGGCCGTTTTTCAGTGTTCCTTTTTTCTCTGTTTCTTTTTACTGTTGCTTTATGAGATAATGATCTTTGAAAATGCGTCTCGGAATTTTTATGTGCCTCATAGTTCTGGAGATATAGACCGTTGAATTTCATGGACTAAATTCCATGAACGTCTCCATGTTCTCGTGGCCATAACTCAACGTCAAGGGTTCACATAAACGTCCATGTTACATCATACTTCAGCCCATTATGTGGCAAATAGATTGTGTAATTTGTACATCTTTAGCATAAAGAATAGTGTTAAAAGATGACATCTTCAATAGTTATGATAGTCAAAAATTAGTTTTCGTAAAACTCAATAAAACGTTTCTTCGAATTTGGCCACTAATAAACAGCTAATTAATTACCAAATGTTAACCATTTCGATCATACTTTATCAATATACAAGTATCTGATCTGCGAGGACTGTTATATCGTGAAAACATGGTTGGTTGTTTTTTAAAAAGTGACAAAACTTAACAGTTTCATCGAAAACTTCAACAAGATGGCGCAATTAATTTATTCAAGTCCCTTTGTTATGATGAACAGCGTCAACAGTACACTCGGTTCTCTAAACATAGGGCGGGCCGTCATGACATCATATATTTACTCACGGGATATACATGCCTTCAAGTACAGATATGTACTATGGAGAGTGTACCATTATCGGATTCGTTATAATCAATTACATGTAGCCCCAAGTCAGCAGTTTTTTTCTCCCGAAGAAAAACGAAATGTAACGTTGGCCATGCTCACAGAAAACCACGAGCGGGATGGTGTTGAAGAGTGGTTACAGATAGACTAGGCAGTAATTCTATGTAACTACTAAATTTACGTATTGCGCGACGACCCTTTCCAATGCTATAAGCTGCAATCACCAACTTACAGTTTACATCGAAAGGATTTTGAGGTCTTTTAACAGCGTCAAAAATTTTTCGGCGGCCAGGTTTTTTGTTTGTTTTTAGAACTCCTTCCTATGATTATATTATGTTATTAAACACAGAGAAAAGCTATAATTCTATAGCATAATGTTTGTTCTGTGATCGCGAAACAGACACTATTTATAGTGATCTGCAATGGACATTTATGTTCATTTGATCAACAACAACAAAATATTATAGAAAAATATATTACAGTAGACGCTAAAATTAACTGGCAAATTTTTTGGAAATATCACAATTTTACAAAGGGCCATATAGATTGATAGGCAGGTTATTCTGATCAGTTCAAAGCAAGGTGGTCGTTGAGGAGAGCATGTTCAAATTTCATGTCAACAAATGAAGTATTTAACATGCGTTGTGCACATGGCTATGAGTCCCATAAAAAAAACAGGGCATGATGCGGCGACCACTGACGTTTAATTCTAACGGGAAAAACCATGGCATTCACAGGGGTAATGTAACTCTATTGGAGAAAAAAGAAGTATTTATCTTAAAGATCGCTATGGTCAATATTTTGGATAATGGGTCACAGATTGCGGTAGATCACTGAAACCAAAATATTGCCATTTTGGAACTATTTTCCCATCTACGACATTCGGCATCAACACAGGCCGGCTTTCTTATACAGTAGTACAATTTACACTTGGTAATGTAAAAATCTGGACATCCGATTCACTAAAATAACTAATTAGCGAATGCATTCTATTAAACACTGTGTTCAAAAGTTAAAATAACTTTGTATCATAATAATTCACACAAAACATAACATGGAAATCATTCATATACGGATGCCACGAGTGACCGGATGCCTTGTATTCATTCTTGTTGTGTGCGTGAAATTCTTGCTAAAGACGCCAATGTAAATTTGTGGCTCATTAATTCGTGCCCTGGAAAAAACAATTTACTACGATGTTATATTTCAGTATTTATTTTTTTGTGACAAAAAAAGATTACTCAGGTGCTGAATCCTCCTCGCCCATAGGAGATCTTTTACAGTTAATAATGTTTCAGATCAGTACAATAAAAAATACAAAAAGAAACAAAGAAAGGAGTTTAACTGTAAAACATGTCTTTGAAAGCCTGGTATCATGATATTCCTGTGAACTGAAATTGTCTGTAGGAAGTAATTAGCACCATTGCAAGGGGAGCACCCTAGAGATTAGCACTCAATGACGAGCAATTTTCTCCTTCAAAACAGATACAATGAAAAAATAATGATGAGATACACCTAAGTACAGATAAGACTCAAGCAATGTGCGACAACGTTAAAATGAGGTTTTTGATTACTTAAATTCCTAAATGAAAGTTTAGTAGGTTTTTACAGAGGGTGACGAATTACTGAGCTTGCAGGTAAATTAAAATTTTGTTGCAAAATTCTCATATATCTTTCTGTCATTTCTTTGATTAATTTAGACTAAATGGGCAGAAATTCTTATTGGCTATAGGTATTGATCAACATTTTTGAAAAAAATATCTAAAAATTCATGCAGATTTTATGAAAAAAAGACAATTATATACAAGCTGATTTTGATATGTTTATATAAGGTTAAAGACAGGTCAGTCAATTACGGAAAATGTTTAGGTTACAAGCAATACTGTAAATCACTTTCATTTTCACAACACAACGCAAGCTTTCGTGGTTCAGAGAAAATAAAAATGAAATTTTTTTCAGTTCAGTTTCATTCTTGCAAAAATAAATTGGGACTAATAATTACTAAAGCTGAATAATCTGTATTTTGACATCATAAAACTGTGTATAAATGTTAATATTGTGAAAAAACCACGACAGCTACTTGGAAGTGTAATTTTTGCTCAAAAACAAAACACTGCAAGCAATCTGATCTGCGTTTATTCTTTTGGTGGCCACAGCGTTTTGTTAAAAACACTGTACAGTTAATCGCCACACAAGAATTGTAATCTGCCGATCGTGCTGACAAGATATCGTAAAACATGCTAGCTATTGTCTCTGGAGACACCTAGGGTACATAATTTTCCTTAGATTTGACAGTATACAATTTTGGAGATGAAAAAAAAAAAAAATGACCCAAAATAAAGGTACCCCAGTAGTCAGATACTGCTGATAAAATGCAATTGTTCGAAAGGACTGAAGATTTGGAATAATTGCTACGGATTACTGACTACTATATTCAATATATCATACCTATCAGTCACAGCAGTTGTCAGTATCTTTTATATACAAATTATTGGTTGCTGACATACATTCAGTTTTGTCTATCAGTGCTTTGAATGCCGTCATTTTTCTCATCAATTTTTTGTGTTGTTTTGTCTATTTTTATGTATTGTTTGAAATTGTTTTGATAATTTTTAACCAAATAGACAAAATTGTGGATAAAAATAGAGAAAATTATGTAGGTAATTATTTTTAAACAAGCCATGCATGGAACAGTCCCCGTTAGTTATCAAATTTAAGATATATAGTTTTGTATATAGTAATATACAAAATGTAGCTGGAATATAACCATGTCAGGAATATGATTTTTTTAACATTAAAATGATTGACATTTGTATCTGATCATCAAACAAGTACTTGTCCATATTGAGAGATATTGCTCTGGAACAGCATTCAAAATCAACCATTTTTAATACATGTATATATATATATATATATATATATATATAACATGATGTATAACGAATATATAAAATTTGAATATCATCAGTCAAAGCATTTAAGAGATATGGCTCTAGAAGCCCAATCATTAAAACAAAATGGCCGCCAGTCAGCCATTTTGAATCCAATCTGAAAAATAAAATGACGTGCTTCAGGAACCTGTAATGTCTAATGTATGTTATAAGTTTGAACAAAATCCATTCATGAATGCAAGAAATGCTTTATATTTGAGGATTTTTTTAGAGCACAAAAATAGCCACCATTTGGCCACTTTGAAAACGATTGTCAAACCAATATATCCGTATATCTATGACGTGATGTATAATGAATATTTAAAATTTGAACATAATCAGTCAAAACAAGTCAGACATAAGGCTCTGGAAACCCATTCATTAAAACAAAATGGCCACCAGTTGGCCATTTTGAATGTTACATGTATCTGAAAAACAAAATTATTGGCATCAAGGACCCATAATGTCTAATTTATATATTAAGTTTGAACAAAATCCATCTGTAAACAGCCAAGAAATGCTTGATTTTTATGATTTTTTTAGCACAAAAATGGCTGCCATTCAACCATCTTGAATCAGATCATAAAACAAAATGATGTGCATCAAGGTCCTATAATGTCCAATGTATATACAAGGTTTGAACAAAATCCATCTGTAAACAGCCGGGAAATGCTTGATTTTAATGATTTTTAGAACAAAAATGGCCGCCATTCGGCGGAACGGGGACTAACAAAATGTTGTAATTTGCATCCTAGCACAGTTCACGAAGTAACGTCTGTCTTGAATTCCAAAGTTTGAATGTCATCGTTTCTCACTTCTCTATCATTTTTATGTCATTTTCTACAATTGATTTGACAAACACTCCATGAAAACAAATATAACTGAGGTCACTGTCAAACATTTTATTTCTCAGATTTATTTTATGCTATTGTTCAAGAAATCCTGATAAAACAAGTCATGAATGACATAGTCCCTGTCTATCAAGTACTTGTGAAATATAGTTGATAAACTTTGATATTTAACCCTTATTCTGCCAGCCTTATCCAGATAAATTGATTAAATTTATTGATAATTTACCTGCCAACACCCATTGTGGTATAAAGATAATTCCAACATGAAACCAAGGAGGAAATCCCACAGGATTTATTGTACTGAGGACGACTTATACAAAACCTGAAACAGAAGAAAATGTATATTAATAGATAATTATTTATATCAAAATAAAAACAGTTGAGATGTATGGGTGTTTATACTTTCATAAAAATTTCACAGGGAATGAATAAAATTGGCTTTGGAATATCAGAAAAATAGATAAAAGACACTTGAAAAAACATAGTGAAACAATCACAGCCTTGTTTATACCCGGTAAAATTTAAGAAGAATAAATTTAGTGGTGTGATAGGTGTTAAAGTTTCAACATAGATTTCATTTGAAATGTAGGTGGAAGAATTACTGATGAACCAATTGAAATGAGTCACTGATGAACCAATTGAAATGAGTCACTGATGAACCAATTGAAATGAGTCACTGATGAACCAATTGAAATGAGTCACTGGTGAACAAATTGAAATGAGTCACTGACTAACAAATTGAAACGAGTCACTAATGAACCAAATGAAATCAGTCACTGGCGAACCAAATAGAATTAGTCACTGATGAATCAAATAGAATGAGTCACTGATGAACCAAATAGAATGAGTCACTGGCGAACCAAATAGAATTAGTCACTGATGAACCAAATAGAATGAGTCACTGATGAGCCAAATAGAATTAGTCACTGATGAACCAAATAGAATGAGTCACTGATGAGCCAAATAGAATGAGTCACTGATGAACCAATTGAAATGAGTCACTGACTGACTAACCAAATGAAATAAGTCACTAATGAACCAAATGAAATGAGTTACTGATGAACCAAATAGAATGAGTCACTGGCGAACCAAATAGAATTAGTATCTGATGAACCAAATAGAATGAGTCACTGATGAACCAAATAGAATTAGTCACTGATGAACCAATTGAAATGAGTCACTGACTGACTAACCAAATGAAATGAGTCACTAATGAACCAAATGAAATGAGTTACTGATGAACCAAATAGAATGAGTCACTGGCGAACCAAATAGAATTAGTCCCTGATGAACCAAATAGAATGAGTCACTGATGAACCAAATAGAATTAGTCACTGATGAACCAAATAGAATGAGTTACTGATGAACCAAATAGAATGAGTCACTGGCGAATCAAATAGAATTAGTCACTGATGAACCAAATAGAATGAGTCACTGGCGAACCAAATAGAATTAGTCACTGATGAACCAAATGAGACAAGTCACTGATGAACCAAATGAGACAAGTCACTGATGAACCAAATGGACTGAGTCACTGATGAACCAAATGGACTGAGTCACTGATGAACAAAATGGAATGAGTTACGGATGAACCAAATGGAATGAGTCACTGATGAACCAAATGGAATGAGTCACTGATGAACCAAATGGAATGAGTCACTGATGAACCAAATGGAATGAGTCACTGATGAACCAAATAGAATGAGTCACTGATGAACCAAATAGAATTAGTCACTGATGAACCAATTGAAATGAGTCACTGACTGACTAACCAAATGAAATGAGTCACTAATGAACCAAATGAAATGAGTTACTGATGAACCAAATAGAATGAGTCACTGGCGAACCAAATAGAATTAGTCACTGATGAACCAAATAGAATGAGTCACTGATGAACCAAATAGAATTAGTCACTGATGAACCAAATAGAATGAGTTACTGATGAACCAAATAGAATGAGTCACTGGCGAATCAAATAGAATTAGTCACTGATGAACCAAATAGAATGAGTCACTGGCGAACCAAATAGAATTAGTCACTGATGAACCAAATGAGACAAGTCACTGATGAACCAAATGAGACAAGTCACTGATGAACCAAATGGACTGAGTCACTGATGAACCAAATGGACTGAGTCACTGATGAACAAAATGGAATGAGTTACGGATGAACCAAATGGAATGAGTCACTGATGAACCAAATGGAATGAGTCACTGATGAACCAAATGGAATGAGTCACTGATGAACCAAATGGAATGAGTCACTGATGAACCAAATTAGACAAGTCACCGATGAACCAAAAGGACTGAGTCACTGATGAACCAAATGGAGTGAGTCACTGATGAACCAAATGGAATGAGTCACTGATGAACCAAATGGACTGATTCACTGATGAACCAAATGGAATGAGTCACTGATGAACTAAATTAGACAAGTCACTGATGAACCAAATGAGTCAAGTCACTGATTAACCAAATGGACTGAGTCACTGATGAACCAAATTGAATGAGTCACTGATGAACCAAATGGGATGAGTCACTGATAAACCAAATGGAATGAGTCACTGATGAACCAAATTAGACAAGTCACTGATGAACCAAAAGGACTGAGTCACTGATGAACCAAATGGAATGAGTCACTGATGAGCCAAATTAGACAAGTCACTGATGAACCAAATTAGACAAGTCACTGATGAACCAAAAGGACTGAGTCACTGATGAACAAAATGGGATGAGTCACTGATAAACCAAATGGAATGAGTCACTGATGAACCAAATGGAATGAGTCACTGATGAACCAAATGAGACAAGTCACTGTTGAACCAAATGGACTGAGTCACTGATGAACCAAATGGAATGAGTCACTGATGAACCAACTGGAATGAGTCACTGATGAACCAATTGGAATGAGTCACTGATGAACCAATTGGAATGAGTCACTGATGAACCAAATAGAATGAGTCACTGATGAACCAAATAGAATGAGTCACTGATGAACCAAATGGAATGAGTCACTGATGAACCAACTGAGACAGGTCACAGATGAACCGATTGGAAGAAGTCACTGATGAATCAAATGAACTGAGTCACTGATGAACCAAATGAGACAAGTCACTGATGAACCAAATGGACCGAGTCACTGATGAACCAAATGGAATGAGTCACTGATGAACCAATTGGAATGAGTCACTGATGAACCAAATGGAATGAGTCAATAATGAACCAAATAGAATGAGTCACTGATGAACCAAATAGAATGAGTCACTGATGAACCAAATGGAATGAGTCACTGATGAACCAAATTAGACAAGTCACTGATGAACCAAAAGGACTGAGTCACTGATGAACCAAATGGAGTGAGTCACTGATGAACCAAATGGAATGAGTCACTGATGAACCAAATGGACTGATTCACTGATGAACCAAATGGAATGAGTCACTGATGAACCAAATTAGATAAGTCACTGATGAACCAAATGAGACAAGTCACTGATTAACCAAATGGACTGAGTCACTGATGAACCGAATGGACTGAGTCACTGATGAACCAAATGGAATGAGTCACTGATGAATCAAATGAGACAAGTCACTGATGAACCAAATGGACTGAGTCACTGATGAACCAAATGGGACGAGTCATCAATGAACGAAATGAACTGAGTCACTGATGAACCAAATAGAATGAGTCACTGATGAACCAAATAGAATGAGTCACTGATGAACCAAATAGACTGAGTGACTGATTAACCAAATGGGACGAGTCATCGTTGAACGAAATGGACTGAGTCACTGATGAACCAAATAGAATGAGTCACTGATGAACCAAATAGACTGAGTCACTGATTAACCAAATGGGATGAGTCACTGATTAACCAAATGAAATGAGTCACTGATGAATCAAATGGACTGAGTCACTGATGAACCAAATGGACTGAGTCACTGATGAACCAAATGGACTGAGTCACTTATAAACCAAATGGACTGAGTCACTGATGAACCAAATGGACCGAGTCACTGATAAACCAAATGAGACAAGTCACTGATGAACCAAATGGACTATGTCACTGATGAATCAAATGGACTGAGTCACTGATGAACCAAATGGAATGAGTCACTGGTGAACCAAATGAGACAAGTCACTGATGAACCAAATGGACTGAGTCACTGATGAACCAAATGGGACGAGTCATCGATGAACGAAATGAACTGAGTCACTGATGAACCAAATAGAATAGAATGAGTCACTGATGAACCAAATGAGACAAGTCACTGATGAACCAAATGGACTGAGTCACTGATGAACCAAATGGGACGAGTCATCGATGAACGAAATGAACTGAGTCACTGATGAACCAAATAGAATGAGTCACTGATGAACCAAATAGACTGAGTGACAGATTAACCAAATGGGACGAGTCAACGTTGAACGAAATGGACTGAGTCACTGATGAACCAAATAGAATGAGTCACTGATGAACCAAATAGACTGAGTCACTGATTAACCAAATGGGATGTGTCACTGATTAACCAAATGAAATGAGTCACTGATGAGCCAAATGGAATGAGGCACTGATGAACCAATTGAAATGAGTCATTGATGAACCAAATGGACTGAGTCACTGATGAACCAATTGAAATGAGTTATTGATGAACCAAATGGACCGAGTCACTGATGAACCAAATGGAATGAGTCACTGATGAACCAATTGAAATGAGTCACTGATGAACCAATTGAAGTGAGTCACCGATGAACCAATTAGAATGAGTCATTGATGAACTAATTGGAATGAGTCACTGATGAGCCAAATAGAATGAGTCACTGATGAACCAATTGAAATGAGTCACTGATGAACCAATTGGAATGAGTCACTGATGAACCAATTGGAATGAGTCACTGATGAACCAATTGGAATGAGTCAATGATGAACCAAATGGAATGAGTCACTGATGGTCCAATTGGAATGAGTCAATGATGAACCAAATGGAATGAACCAATATTATGTATTATTTTAACTAATGTATTAGAAGCTGCATTCGAAAACAAAGTCACAACCATTCTTTTTGATTAATTGAGAACCAAAAATTCATTTCTCATAATGTGTCGCACAGTACCATTTAATTTATAATACTGACAACTAAAGAATGTTGACTTGTTCTGAGTTCTGAGAAAGATCAAGAGCTAAACCATACTCCTACCCATAATATATATTGCTAGCTTTGTTATAATTGTTATATTAGTGAACCAATAAATTGCTGGTACCAACACATGTTGTTTCCAAAGCTACAAAAAGTATCAGTCATTCATTCAAAACCATGATGGCCATATATATATTTAAATATCATGCATACTTCATGACACAGAAAAAAGTTACACTGCAAATTAATAATCCAAAAAATATTACATTGATGAACAGTGAACTAATAATTATTGGCAATAATATTTTTATTGTATTTTTTTTTTTTTGAGCAGAAACAAAAAAAATTTTTTATTTCTCGTCAATGAGAATTAACCTCAAGGTGGATTGATATCATCTGAATATGGTCATTTACTAACAAGTAGATTTATTGATGGAAGAAAATGATAAATTTAAAAGTAATAATATCTTAACAAAATTAGGTGGTCCAACTAATAGAGGAAGTCCAAAATATTAGAAGGGGGACTAGTACAGTGATTACGGAAGTTTTCATATTCACCCCCAGCAAGTATAAAATAATGGTCATGTCCAGTTATATACTCACCATCTTCTTAAATCAAGCACTTTTCTTTCTGCAATTGTCTTCTGCGTAGCATTCACCACCGGTGGGTCGTATCGTTCTATGGTTAACGGCTCATTCTGAGTTTTACGCAGTTTACGAAGACCTGAGAGTAGTTAAATACAGGAGTTTCTAATTATTCGAGAATGAATCTTGTATGTATATTGTCCTTACATAATACCCCCATTCTCAATTCACAACTACATGTAAGTATGGCGTATAGAATATACAATTCACCAGTGAATGCAAACACATTTTTTATTTCATCGCATAGCTCTTACTAAAAATAGAACCATTTGAGACAGATCAAATGCAGACAACCTGTACATTATTACTTTATTGTGGCTTTTTAGTGAATAACTGTTGTTAATCCTAAAGAAAAAAGTAATTGCATTAGTCCATGTGAGTTATCAGTATAAAGTTTAAACATGAACAGTTATATGTCAGAGATAATGGCTCTAGAACAGCATCCATTAAAACAAAATGACGTGCATCAAGGTCTCACAGGAAATGTCCAATGAATGTACAAAGTTTGAATAAAATCCATTCGGACAAGGCCGAGATCCATTTTTTGAATGGCAGAAATGCTTATTTTTGAAGAATTTTCAACATTAAAATGGTTACCATTTGGGCAAATTAAAATTGATCATCAAACAAAAACATTTGCATATGTGCAACATGATGTATTACGCATATATATTTACATGTAAGTTTGAACATGATAGGTTCAAGGTATGTCAGAGATGGCCACCAGTCAGCCATTCAGAGTCAAATTTGATAGACAAAATTTAGTGCATTATTGTCTGATGTACATACCAAGAACGAAAATGTGCTCATACAACCAAAATATTTTTTTTAGCACAAAATGGTCACCACTGAATTAGCCATCTTGAATCAGATCATGAAACTATTGGACATGACACATTCACACACACAGAAGTCAATCTATGAGACCCTGCTATGTCCAGGTCAGGAATAATGAATTACTGAACAAGAGTAACAAGAACAACTGTAACAGTTTAAGTGTTTTAATTTGTTTGTCAAATAACTCATCTTTTGTTTGTCAAATAAACTCATCTTTTTAAACAGACTTTTGAAACTCAGTAGTTTTTCTTTGTTGTTGCTATTAATGTTTTATTCATGATTTAATATTTTTATTTATTTTTTGTCTTGTAAAGCGCCTATGAACATTTATTTTGGATATATGGCGCTATATAAGTGCATACTTATTATTATTATTATTATTATTATTATTATTAACTGAAAATTTACAAAAATGTTGTCTGTTTGCTCCAAAATTAGGGTTCATGTCCGGAAATATTGAAGAAAAAAAGTGCATACAAATTTGGGATGTGAAAATCTGGTGGTGAAAAGGTTAATGTAGTCGTCACGCTGCATTAAGCATGATATGTGTCATATATACAATGTATTTAAAACACATTGGTTTGTTTACATGAAATTCGTATGACCATAATATGGCCATTTTCAAACCATTTCAATTTCAGTCTAGAAATTAAATCGCATAAAATACCAAGTGACCTTACGATCGATATAGCACCCGCTGTCTTAGTTGATTGATAATGTTCTTTACAAGATGAAATATTAGATAAAGGTTATTTGCCATATTACAACAATAGCAGTGGTTGCCATGGCAATTGCAGTTATAACCAGGATACAAATCAAGAGGTCACCTAAAGATTTCTGTACATTTCAAGACTCAAGTAATTGAACTGGTAGTTTTCAAAGAAAAATCAATAAATAATTTTTTACCATTATATTACTGTGGAGTAAACAATTAAGTTTCAGAACATGTCTACCCATCAGTCCTGCTCCTTTGACCTCTTCACCACCAGACTTTCTCACCCAAATATTTCCGTACTTTTTTCTTATACTCGTCAATATTTCTAGAAATGAACCCTAATTTTGGAGCCAACAGACACAATTGAGTCAATTTTCGATTTTTATTAAACAAATTTGGCTATTTTTGTCTTAATCTAAGGAAAGAGCAGACCATGAAACGAGACTATTTTATGAATTTGTGATGCAAAGAGGAAACTGGTTGTGAAAAGTTTAGTAATTTAAGTTAATGATGAAATGATAAACATTGTTCAATATGTCATTATATAGTAAACAATTTATCAAAATTACATATTTTATTAAAAATTAGGGTACGGTTCATTTTTATTTTGAACCAACACAATTTTCTTTTTCTTTATTTCTGGCTATCAAGTTTTAAGCAGGGCCACCAACTTTTTCCACTTGCAGATCCTGAATCTCATTGATATTAGTGACACCCTGAATCTCATTGATATTAGTGACACCCTGAATCTCATTGATATTAGTGACACCCTGAATCTCATTGATATTAGTGACACCCTGAATCTCATTGATATTAGTGACACCCTGAATCTCATTGATATTAGTGACACCCTGAATCTCATTGATATTAGTGACACCCTGAATCTCATTGATATTAGTGACACCCTGAATCTCATTGATATTAGTGACACCCTGAATCTCATTGATATTAGTGACACCCTGAATCTCATTGATATTAGTGACACCCTGAATCTCATTGATATTAGTGACACCCTGAATCTCATTGATATTAGTGACACCCTGAATCTCATTGATATTAGTGACACCCTGAATCTCATTGATATTAGTGACACCCTGAATCTCATTGATATTAGTGACACCCTGAATCTCATTGATATTAGTGACACCCTGAATCTCATTGATATTAGTGACACCCTGAATCTCATTGATATTAGTGACACCCTGAATCTCATTGATATTAGTGACATCCTGAATCTCATTGATATTAGTGACACCCTGAATCTCATTGATATTAGTGACACCCTGAATCTCATTGATATTAGTGACATCCTGAATCTCATTGATATTAGTGACATCCTGAATCTCATTGATATTAGTGACACCCTGAATCTCATTGATATTAGTGACAAACAGAAAGCAGTATTTTATACGAAAGACATTTTTCACAATACATACCGGTACATACTTTTATATTAAAAAAAAAAGTGTAAAGTTGTGACAAATCTTGGCTATACATACCCCCTCCTCCTGACAGACATTTATATTTGTGACGTGACTGATTGAATACCAAAGCTTGAGCTATTAGGATTTTAATACAGATGAGAGTTCTTTTATCAAATTAACCAGACATCAGTGCATATAAAAGATGATAGATCACCTAATCAACAGTAAAAGAATCCTGCTCTATGCCAAAAATGCCTAATATATCATTCACAGTCTACCAAGTATCAGTCTCAGTGCACAAAATATTAATAATTAGATATTCCCAGGCAAGAAAAACTATACAAGCCTCTCGTAGATAAAATAATTGGCAGGAAAATAAAAAAAACTTTCTCAAATTATATCATTAATAGTCACTAACAAAAGCAGAAAAACAAACCCCCCTCCCCCATAGTTTAGTTCAACTCCAAGTTTCAGAGAAATTACAGCCGTTCTGAGAATTATTTGGACAGTCAGTTAGCAAAATAACTAAAACACTTTGGTCTTTGTCCAATCAAGACTTGTTGGCGCCACTTAATTGACGTGCGCGTGGTTTGGCATGGTGAATTGCAAGTATTATCTAGCGTGCGTAGTATACAGAAACCATTTTTTATTTTTTTATATTGTAATTATTTTCAGTAATTTTAAAAATCACAAGTTGGGTGTTGCGTAAATTTGTCGAAAAATGTCAACCCCTCGCTTAATTTAGACATAATAACGGTCGTCATACTCTCGTCATTTTCAAACTGCAGCTGTGATTTGCTCAAGAAAGGCAAAGTCAACCAAAGCGTTATTATCAAGTTTTCTATCTATGTATCCCTGACTTACTCTCCTACTTCAGTATAAAATCTGAATTTGATACATAATGCACAAATAATGTAAAAAACAACTTTTAGTTTGGCTCACAACTGTCGCGAAACTGCAGCGTGTCCAATGCTAAGAAACTTTACTTTGCGACTTCCCGCCAACGACGGGTTCATTAATATCTGGGGTTACTCAACACTCGGGAGTTGTTTTGTAAATTTCAGGTGGATTCAGATGGTTATACCAATTTAAAATAACACTTTGAATGCATATACAACATAACCTATTAATGTATGGTAACCAACGCGTGTCGTTTTGAAAAAAAAACCAGCGTTTTACCCTCATCTAGCTAGAAAATGGAATGATCCCAATTGTGGGCGTACCAATACAATGGCGCCATCAAGTCTAGATTGAAAAAGACCCAAGTGTTTTGCAAAGTTCCAAGACATATTGCTAACTGACTGTCTGAATAATTCTCAGAACTGCTGTAAAATTTATCATTGAATTTGGAAGCTAATAATTTACATGAACCCTTCGAGCGGCAAAGTCTACTTTTGTCACATACTGCGTATACAAAAATAAAATTCACCTATATTTTTTTTAAACAATTTTAATAAGGACTTGTATATAGGAAACATACAGTTATGTCTCTTTAGTCCACAATTAATAAAGTGATAATCTTAGATAAACACATTCATACAAAACATACATGTAGTACTAAAATTGTGGCAGGAAAAATGATAGCATTCAAAAGGTTAATAAATATATAATAACTTACGTCATATAATCTGATTAACTAAGAATTGATCGCAATTTAATACACCTGAAGGGTGAATTGAAAACCCTGTCTCATCATAATCGTTTTGATGCAACAGAGTGGCAATGCTGCTCAGACGATAGCGAACCAATTAACCGTGCAGTCTTTGGTCAGACTCGCTCATAGATCTGTTTGCCAATTATCGTCAGAACCACAAGAGACCAGTGTAGATGTCATGAGTATACCATGCAATATAGCTCTGACGTCAACCACAACTATCAATAGCATATGGAGGCTAATATGTGTTCCAACCTTTTCACTCACTCATATATTTAGTTCTCCTCAAATTGCATAGTGAACAATGTTGTGTTATGATAGCACTGAACTGGCCCAGCAGGGCAAGGTTTCCTGAAATCAGTCTCCTGGTTGATAATCCCTGATGCTTAATTGCACCTCTTCACCAATGAACCCACTTCCTGCATGGAGGTGATCGGGCCAAGTGAAAGGATTTCCAGCCTTGGTTGCTGAATGTGCTGCAGATATGCAATACAACAGATCGATTGTACCAAAGTCACTGGTTCAAACACTGAGATATTGATGACTTGCAAGGATTACACCCATTCTCTTTATCCCAGTAATGGCTGAGTACTTATTTCTTCTTTATAAGGGCCTTGTAGGCATGATCATCCAGGAATATATACATAGCTTACTATGCTATTTCATTAATTAAGTTTTCTGAATTTCTATGGAAACAGATCTAGCACAAAATCAACTCAAACAACATTAAATCTTTTAAGCTACCAGGAAATGTCACCATGTTGACCTCTCCTTCATTTAATTAGAGCTAAGGAATCAGTAATTTTGCAAAATGCAGATAGCTACATGTATACGTATATGGTACTATTTTTTATATTGAATCTGAAAGCCCTGCTAAATGTTCATACTTCTGTGTTCAAATAGACCATTTTCCGTTCACTGCGAGAATCACGCGTTATGCGTGAAATCGAACGTAAAAACAGGACAAACAAAGGTCATAGCGTCGTAGTCGCGTCAAACATCGCGTGGGATTCGACAAACGCGAAAGTATTTCGGGGACATTTCCATGCTTAATAATGTGCTGTTCACATTTGATGATAGGCAATTTCGATTAAGTAAGGGTATTTGGAAGCAATATTCCTCTGTCGAAGATCGGCCGGTCGATGTGAGCTACGAAATAAAGAAATTCTAGTTCAAAATCAAATCGTTCGATTTTTGCGGCAGACATTCGACACGCGTCTTTCATGCATCTCGCGAGATCTCGCAATGGTACGAAAAATCACCTATTGGATCTACCGTATATAAGCATATTTGCCCAAAACAAAAAGATTCAGCTGTAAGCTATAGCTCATTGTTTTTCTGCTATGCAGAAAACAGAAAAACTGCCAAACCTTGGCAAGGTGGACAGTTGAGGCAATAAAGTTTGCCATTAGCAGAGTAAAGACCAGCAGAAAAGCTAACATACTGACCATTCTGGACGATGCCCTGCTAGACCATATGTGCTAGAAGAGGGCTTAAAGTGGGGGAGTCGTCACCTGCGCATGCATCAGATGGCCATAGCGTGTCATTGTTTACAAACAAGCATCAACCCATGAGCCTTTGCGTTTTTCGCATGCGTTATTATCATCACTTGGGTCTCAATTCTTGCACGTGTGCAGGTGACGCCCCCCCTTTTTAATTCAATAGTCGACTTTCACCATCTGAAGGACTTTTCTTTAGTATTGACTAGCTGCCTCATCTCAGGTCTCATTGTAGCAGCTAGGGCACTGAGTCTCATAAACCCAAGATGTGCTATTTGATTTAATGTTAAGGATGTCCAATAACCATTTAACTTTAAAAGTGAGTTATGATCAGCATATGTTTTTTTGCTAGGCCACCCAGGTTATTTGTTAAGCAGATTTTGCTTTTAATGACCACACCAAAAAGTTCATGGTGTGTTGTGTACAAGAAATAATTGTTGAGTTTCATAACAACTCAAAACAATTATGTGTATATACTACGTTTATGTATGATGTTATTCCCACTTACATACAAGTTTATTTTCAGGGGAAAAATAAAATGAGGGGGGCGGGAGTGTTCCTGTAAAAAATACCATGATGTAAATATATGCTCCTTTATAAAATTTGCAAACATTATAAATGATGTGGCAAACACATTTATAACTTCTAAGAAAATTCAATTAAAAGTAAAATGCTTTCAACCAGCTGCTTCAGAAATACAAATTAACCAGTCTTTCTATGTTTAGAAATTTTAGCGTCTTGATTTTTTTTCTCTGTATTGTTAGTGTTGGTTATTTTTTATATAGAATTTATTATTACTTTATTGTATTTTACATCAAAATCTCAAATATGGGGTACAATAGCAATAACCAGACTTACTCGTCCAAATTTTTCTGCACTTTTTTTTTTATATTCTTCAATATTGCTGAAAATGAACCCTAATTTTGGAACCAACAGACAAAATTTGAGTAAATTTTCAGTTTTTACTCAAAAAATTCGGCTTTATATTTCATACTGACTAAATTAAACTCATACTGCATATCTGGTCTTGCAAAACTACGTAAAGATAATCCTAAAATCAAAGAAAGCTTAGAAAGAACTCCCGTGTGCTGAGAGTATTGAAGACACATTAAAAATTAATTAAAAATTACTAGTACATGAGATATTGATGGAAAAGCTGAAAACTAATTATGTAAATCAGGTAACTATTATATGAACAGAACAGAACAAAAAAATTATGAATTATTATGCTAATTAGAGAATTAATATAAACAAATTTTAACCCAAAATTAATCAGGCCTGTCTATTGTCCTAGAGCATTTATGTACCAAATTTTATTCAAATGTGATGATCAGTAATTGAGATATCAGTGTTAATTAATTATGTTAATTATGTGATAAATAAGCATAAATATTTACCAAAAACTAATTGAGTTTCTGCATAGTTCTCTTTAAAAGTTTCATTAAAATCCAATTTGTGGTTCTTTATATATCAGTGAAACATTATGCAAATCAGGTATTTAATATCCAATTAAAACTAATCAGGTGTCTGCATAATCCTAGAAGATCTATGTAGCAAGTCTCATTGAAATATGATGATTACTACTTGATATATCAAAAGCTGAAAATTAATTAATTATGCAAATTAGGTAATTAATATGTACTGATATTACCCTAAAAACTATCAGGTCTGTGCAGTGTATGTAGCCAGTGTCATTGAAATGTGATGATTACTACTTGAAATATCAAAAGCTGAAAATTAATTAATTATGCAAATTAGCTAATTAATATATACTGATATTACCCTAAAAACTATCAGGTCTGTGCAGTGTCCTATGACATTTATGTACCAAGTGTCATTGAAATGTGATGATTACTACTTGAAATATCAAAAGCTGAAAATTTATTAATTATGCAAATTAGGTAATTAATATGTACTCATATTACCCTAAAAACTATCTGGTCTGTGCAGTGTCCTATGACATCTATGTACCAAGTGTCATTGAAATGTGATGATTACTACTTGAAATATCAAAGGCTGAAATTTAATTAATTATACAAATTAGCTAATTAATATATACTGATATTACCCTAAAAACTATCAGGTCTGTGCAGTGTTCTATGACATCTATGTACCAAATTTCATTGAAATGTGATGATTACTACTTGAAATATCAAAAGCTGAAAATTAATTATGCAAATTAGCTAATTAATATATACTGATATTACCCTAAAAACTATCAGGTCTGTGCAGTGTCCTATGACATCTATGTACCAAATTTCATTGAAATGTGATGATTACTACTTGAAATATCAAAAGCTGAAAATTAATTATGCAAATTAGATAATTAATATGTACTCATATTACCCTAAAAACTATCAGGTATGTGCAGTGTTCTATGACATCTATGTACCAAGTGTCATTGAAATGTGATGATTACTACTTGAAATATCAAAAGCTGAAAATTAATTAATTATGCAAATTAGCTAATTAATATATACTGATATTACCATAAAAGCTATGAGGTTTGTGTAGTGTCCTATGACATCTATGTACCAAGTTTTATTGAAATGTGATGATTAGTACTTGAGATATCAGTGGAAAAGCCGTAAATTGATTAATTATTATGCAAATTAGGTAATTAATATTGCACAGATTTTTACCCAAAACTAATCAAATCTGCGCATTAGTTTGGAGCATCTGTGTGCCAAGTTTCATCAAAATCCAATGAGTGGTTCTTTAGATATCAGTGGAACAGCTAAAAATTAGCTAATTATCATGCAAATTAGGTAATTAATATGCATGGATTTTTACCAAAATCTAATCAAATCTGCGCATTGGCCCAGAGCATCTATGCACCAAGTTTCATCATAAACTGATGTATGGTTCTTGAGATATCAGTGGAACAGACGGACACACACACACACACACACACACATACACACACACACACACACACACACATACACACACACACACACACACACACACACACATACAGACACACTAACTGCAAAGACTCCCTTTTTGTGCTTCGCACATGGGAGTCAAAAAAAACAATAGTCATGAGGGTGTGAATGAGAATGGTTTCAACTGGTGGTTTTATGCAAATTCATGTGGTCGTCCTGGGACACATTGTCTGTTGTTCAGACTTTGAAACTGTTGGATTGGGTTTTATTCAGGTGGTTAATAGGGTGGTTTAAGTTAATCCAGGTTCAAACTTCTTGTTTGAATATGAAAGTGTCCATTATTATACAGATCCAATATTTAATTTAGTATACCAAATTTTTTAAACATAGAAACAGCCTCTGTAATTTATGTATTTGCAAATGCTACTGAATAAATATCTAGTACAAAAAAAGTACCAGCAAATATACAACAAAGTTAATAGTTACCACACGTTGCCTTTCATTAAGTAAACCTACTACTAAAATTATACATTCTTTTTTTGAAAAATGGTGATCAAGATCGTTAACCAATGAGACATTATGTCCATTTGATTCCAAATTATCAAACAACGATAGTGTTGTACCTTAAGACAAGCACTACATATAGTGTCATACTAAACCATCAAAAATAGAGATGAAATGTCAGTAACAAATGTAGGTGTATATATTTAACGCAAACTTAATGACAGTTACGAGAATCAATTTAGACTTACTTTGTCTTGCCGGTTTGTATTTTTGTTGTGGTTGATTATTTTCACCACCCCATTCTGTGAGATCAATCTCCCAAGCAAGGACTCTATCTCGTCTCATTGTGGTTTCATCTGCATCGTCATCGTCAAGTAATGGTACTTTGCTTGTTTTGTCTGAAAGGACACAACCAATAGCAAATCATTTTCTGAATAAAAATGTTTTCAAATGTGATTTATATCTCATTAATTGATAATTATTCATTAATTTCCAATGAACAAATAATATAATATTGAAGATAATCTGTTTGATGGCAACGTTTGATAACAATAACAATATGAATGACCTGATGAGCTATATCTTTCTTACCATTTTCACCCCGACTAAGTTTGTAACGTGATTTTTTCTTTCTCTTTTCATCCTTGATATCATCACGTTCTAAGGTATCGCTCTCTTCTGTCGGCATGCCAGTGGTCTCATCCGAGTCGCTCTGTGATGTAACGTTGCCCATATTTCACAACCTATTAATAAAGTAAGACTTTATTCACAAATGGTCGTCGAAATAACATGGAAAGCAATAATGCCATGTGACTTGTCACCTCACCCTAAATGACGTTTCATTCTCTACTGCCATCATAACCACTGTTCTCAAATACTGTAAAACCATTTTTTTTTCACCAGCATTTAATTTCAGCATTCAATATTTTGAGCATATTAACTGGGTTTTAAGTTCATGCATTTGACAGGAAAACAATGACTTCTATTGTTATTTTACATATTCATGGGGATTTAATTTAGCAGATTTTACTTATCGAAAATAAAACCCAGCAAATAATTAATGCTTTTAGAGTACCATGATAATGATGTTAGAAAGTGGAACACTATTTTGGGGACAAGGACAAGTCTATCTCTCTATCGTTCTCAATGAAATCTCAGAAGTCATTTGCAAATTATGAAATAATTTTCACAATTCGCACATTATTAAATATTTCACACAAAAGTTGTAAGGATGCATAAAGCTTTGGAAATGATCTCTTAAAGTGAAACTTCTATACTAGAGCTACATTTGGATGATTAAAAAAAAATATGCGCCGGAAACATCTCTTCATTCAAGAAAGCAATTTCAATTACTGTGCACAAATATAGCACTTGCTGTCTATGTTTAATTTTCAATGGCCCCCTCATTTGATGTATATGTGGCCTTTAATTGCCTTTAATTCAGACGTGAAGAAATGCAGAATGTCTGGTTAAGACACAATAATTTGCATGAACATCATAATGAATCAAAACACATTTTTATTCTACATCGACAAGCACTGTTGCTATGGAAACCAACAGAAAAAATCACTACAAAACTGACAAGCACTTGAATTAAGCACTCGTCTTATACATGGGTATGTACATGACCTCATCATTTCGTTTCGCATATTCTCATAAAACGAAGGACCATTAACGATTGCAAACCAATATGAGTAGACGTCATGCCCATTGAACATTCTAAAGAAATGTGATAAAGTGATAGATTAGTAATCAGATATCCCTGTGATAGAATCATAATAGCTATTCAGTACCTTCAAATCAGTTCTGATACTCAATTTTGATTAGTACATGTAGTAGATGTATCTATATTCAGAATAACGATACCATCTGATATGAAAATGATAATAATTTCAGCAAACCTCGTCGGTTGTGATGCGTCATGTTCAATATGCTCTGAATAAAACATTGTTCGTACATACAAAATTTAAACGCCTGCTGCATGTCGACTGTTACTTTAATATTTATTGCTCAACGTTTTTATCATATAATAAGTAATTGTTACAAAGTACCTAGACAACCTAATGTCTAGCTATTTTTTATAATTATTTAGGACTACGATTACCAAATATTATCTACTATATACCTAATGTCATCCAGCCTTGTTCAAAGAAAGGACATTAGAAATTTGACACGCTTTTTGATTCATAAAATTAATCATTGTTAAATTGGTACAAGCTGGTCTAAATATCAGAGTAGATATTATTATTTTTTTGTATTCTTACAAACAGCTTAGTTTAGCCTGATACATTCATCATGAAATACCACAGTTCATGCTAACAGGCATAACATCAGAATGCTACTAACGTAAATTAATGATTCATTGACTTCGCTATTTCGCTATGATAAATTAACTCCCCAAGAAAATATCAATCAAATTACAATAAAATTTATGTATTCAAAATTAGCAAATATGAAAATATCAAAATAGAGAATAATATCAGTGAAAATGAATGCTTCTACGGTGACTCCAACAGGTGGTTGTAATATGAGTAAATATTATTTTTTAGTTTGCCCGCAGTTATTCTTGCCTGTAAACACTGCAGTACTACACAACCATGTAATGTCATCTTTATCATGTATCATAACATGTGTAATGTATGCACCATATTTGAACAAAAACTGAAAAAAACAAAATGGCTGTTTTCAAAAAACAAAATGGCTGGCAGTCGGCCATCTTGGATCAAATCCCAAAACAACTTCGAATTCATGTGCACATGTCCAACATAAAGTACTAGGGACGTGCAAAAAATCAACAGATTCAGTCCAGAGGGTTCTCAAATATGACTCCAAATGGACAGACAGACAGACGGAGCCCGAAATAATATATTTTTTTGTATATATTCTAACAACATACTTTATTAACACTTGTATTTTTACTTAATATAATATAACTTTATTTGTATATATGGATCTATTTGACTTGCATCAGCTACCCAACATGTTGAATTTCACCTTTAAGGTTTGTTGCATCATTGACCATTTACAGGCAATTTTGGCAACTTGATAAATTGCTCACATATCCTGGAAATGGACACCTCAAAAGTCTTGGAAATGGAAAACAAATCAACGTGCATATGTGTATCATTATGTTTTATTTAAACGAAATCTGTAAAAGTGTAGTAGAAAAGGGTAGAAAATATGTAACAAAAATAAAATGGCCACCAGTCAACGATATTTGTTTTAATCATGCAAAAAACAATGATGTACATCATACCAACTTTGATCCGAATTGTCCTAGTCATCTCTGAGAAACAGATGAACCACGATAAATGTTTTCAGTAAAACTGGTCAACAGTCAGCTGAATTGACTTGAATCACAAACAAAATATTGGTGCTGATGTAAATTTTGGTATATAAAAAAATTTGAAAAAATCTGTAAAAGTGTACAAAAAATGTATCAGAAAAAAATTAGAAAACAAAATGATCACTGGTCTACAATATTTGTTCAAATCACAAATGAAAAATTATTTGCACAAGATGAATTGTCTTTGTGCAACATTTAAATGAGATCGGTCAATGACTGTCTGAGATATGACTGTCTGAGATATGGATGGATCAGATGGACATGACCCAAATCAATTAATAATTCCTGATTTCAGACTTTTTTCCGAACTGAGGAATAAATATTCACATACATATAAAACAATAGTAGACAGATTGGTCAAATTATCACAATGATGACATTATTCTTGCCTGAGATGAAAGTTCATACACTGGCAGTCAAATTCATGAACCAAAACAATCATACATGGCTTTTTACTTTCCCAGTGCTGAAAACTTTCTCTATCATAAGAAATGTCAAATATTCTTGTCACAAAATGAGTCACTGATATAGCCTCTAGTATAACATATGTTACCATATTTTCTATATAAATAAAAAATGATTATACACTGGATAAGAAAAACAGTCATCTATACAATCCATATATGGACATGTATTGAAGTGATTTGATTGTCTGCATCGTAAATAAGATCGAGTGTCGATCATATCGAGTAATGGCTTGCATATGCAATGGATTGGTTTCACATTTTCTCAACTTACATCACATAGGCTTTTAGTTTGAGATGTTTTAAGAAATAGTTAACAGGAAATACATTCAAATTCAATAAAAATAGTTGTTTTCAGCCCTAACTTGAATAATGCTGACAAATTTGGGGTTGATAATTAACAACTTGCCTGAGGGGCCTCAGCCATTTGCCTGGGTCCTAGGACTGGTCCCCCTTGGATAGTCAAAATTCACCATTTTTTTGATAATCACTATTGTCTCAACCTGTAGTTTGTATGTCCGGCGTACTGTCTTTGTGCATAGGTATCCTCATAATAAGCTTATTATTATACATCTTTTTTTCTTCCAAGGATACATCATGGGAATGCCGAAATCCAAAAAGTTTAGAACAGAATTAGCAAACTTCTCTGTGTGGAGTCTGGTCAAACCATGGTGGCAGCCATGTTTGTTTTCATAATTAGAGAACGCTTTCGCTCGTAATCGTTCCATATTTGGAATTCACATTTCCTAATATGGTAGGATAAAATAGCCTATAAAAAAACACAAAAATAACGGCACACTATAACTTATGACGTTACGGTGACAGATGTATAATTATATAATGTTGTTTAGTCTGAAAATATGGTCTACATGCTGTTATATCTGTTCTGAATATTTTTTTTTGATTTTCCAAATAACAACTGGTTCATTTTCACAGTATATTTAATACAGGCAGACATTAAAATATTAAAAGCACATTAACTATCTGAAATTTCACAAGGGTTAGACAAGGGCAAGATGTAACTTTCATGATTATGAGATAAATTGCTGCCACGGTATTAGTCAGAATGGTGTTTTGAGATGAATTGCTGGCATGCTAGTGGTCAGAATGATGTTTTGAGATGAATTGCTGCCATGCTATTGGTCAGAATGGTGTTTTGAAATGTATTGCTGCCACGCTACTAGTCAAAATGGTGTTTTGAGATGAATTGCTGGCATGCTATTGATCAGAATGGTGTCAGAATGAAATACATGCAAACCTGTGGAAAGGCAAAATACATTTAGTCAGACGACACTTTGAAAATCAATATATGGTGAACTGATTTAGAAGAATATTTTAACGTAAGAATGCATCTTGTTTCATTCAGCCTTTGGATGAAAAGATTAGCTGCATATTAAACAAAAGCTGTCTGAATGTTTATTTCAATATATTATTGTCTTGTAAGTTGAAAAGCAGAAACTCCTTAAATGCAATAGCAAAAAAAACAGAGATAGAACATGCATGTAAATGTACATACATGTGTATTGGGGTAATTACATCAGGTATTGTACTTCATTAACCACAAATGTGATAACTTACAAAATGTACACCGTGTCCTGGAGACATACAAAATTGAAATCAAGAAACCCTGTAGAGCTAGACAATTCAATTTGTTCAGTATATCACAATACAGACAATGCTGCATCAATCTGGTTGTTATATCGCAGTACAGACAATGCTGCATCAATTTTATTGTTATATCGCAGTACAGACAATGCTGCATCAATTTTATTGTTATATCGCAGTACAGACAATGCTGCATCAATTTTATTGTTATATCGCAGTACAGACAATGCTGCATCAATTTTATTGTTATATCACAGTACAATGCTGCATCAATCTGGTTGTTATATCACAGTACAGACAATGCTGCACCAATTTGATTGTTTTATTGCAATACAGACAATGCTGCATCAATTTGGTTGTTATATCGCAGTATAGACAATGCTGCATCAATTTCATTGTTATATCGCAGTAGACAATGCTGCATAAAATTGGTTGTTATATCGCATACAGACAATGCTGCATAAAGTTGGTTGCTATATTGCAGTATAGACAATGCTGCATCAATTTTATTGTTATATCACAGTACAGACAATGCTGCATAAATTTGGTTGTTATATCGCAGTACAGACAATGCTGCATCAATTTGGTTGTTTTACTGCAGTACAGACAATGATGTATCAATTTGGTTGTTTTACTGCAGTACAGACAATGCTGCATCAATTTGGTTGTTTTACTGCAGTACAGACAATGCTGTATCAATTTTATTGTTATATTGCAGTACAGACAATGCTGCATCAATTTTATTATTATATCACAGTACAGACAATGCTGTATCAATCTGGTTGTTTTACTGCAGTACAGACAATGATGCATCAATCTGGTTGTTATATTGCAGTACAGACAATGCTGCATCAATTTTATTATTATATCACAGTACAGACAATGCTGCATCAATTTGGTTGTTTTATTGCAGTACAGACAATGCAGCATTAATTTGGTTGTTTTATTGCAGTACAGACAATGCTGCATTAATTTGGTTGCTATATTGCAGTACAGACAATGCTGCATTAATTTGGTTGCTATATTGCAGTACAGACAATGCTGCATTAATTTGGTTGCTATATTGCAGTACAGACAATGCTGCATTAATTTGGTTGCTATATTGCAGTACAGACAATGCTGTATCAATATGGTTCCTATATTGCAGTACAGACAATGCTGCATCAATTTGGTTGCTATATTGCAGTACAGACAATGCTGTATCAATTTGGTTGCTATATTGCAGTACAGACAATGCTGTATCAATTTGATTGTTTTATTGCAGTACAGACAATGCTGCATCATTTTGGTTGCTATATTGCAGTACAGACAATGCTGCATCAATTTGGTTGCTATATTGCAGTACAGACAATGCTGCATTGATTTGGTTGCTATATTGCAGTACAGACAATGCTGCATTGATTTGGTTGCTATATTGCAGTACAGACAATGCTGCATTAATTTGGTTGCTATATTGCAGTACAGACAATGCTGCATCAATATGGTTGCTATATTGCAGTACAGACAATGCTGCATCAATCTGGTTGTTTTATTGCAGTACAGACAATGCTGCATCAATTTGGTTGCTATATTGCAGTACAGACAATGCTGTATCAATCTGGTTGTTTTACTGCAGTACAGACAATGCTGCATCAGTTTGGTTGCTATATTGCAGTACAGACAATGCTGCATCAATCTGGTTGCTATATTGCAGTACAGACAATGCTGCATTAATTTGGTTGCTATATCGCAGTACAGACAATGCTGTATCAATCTGGTTGTTTTATTGCAGTACAGACAATGCTGCATCAATTTGGTTGTTAGAGTTGTATATCGCAGTACAGACAATGCTGTATCAATCTGGTTGTTTTATTGCAGTACAGACAATGCTGCATCAATTTTATTATTATATCACAGTACAGACAATGCTGTATCAATCTGGTTGTTTTATTGCAGTACAGACAATGCTGCATCAGTTTGGTTGCTATATTGCAGTACAGACAATGCTGTATCAATCTGGTTGTTTTATTGCAGTACAGACAATGCTGCATCAGTTTGGTTGCTATATTGCAGTACAGACAATGCTGCATCAATTTGGTTGCTATATTGCAGTACAGACAATGCCGCATCAATTTGGTTGCTATATTGCAGTACAGACAATGCTGCATCAATTTGGTTGCTATATTGCAGTACAGACAATGCTGTATCAATCTGGTTGTTTTATTGCAGTACAAACAATGCTGGCTGCATCAGTTTGGTTGCTATATTGCAGTACAGACAATGCTGCATCAATTTGGTTGCTATATTGCAGTACAGACAATGCTGCATCAATTTGGTTGCTATATTGCAGTACAGACAATGCTGCATCAATTTGGTTGCTATATTGCAGTACAGACAATGCTGTATCAATCTGGTTGTTTTACTGCAGTACAGACAATGCTGCATCAGTTTGGTTGCTATATTGCAGTACAGACAATGCTGCATCAATCTGGTTGCTATATTGCAGTACAGACAATGCTGCATTAATTTGGTTGCTATATCGCAGTACAGACAATGCTGTATCAATCTGGTTGTTTTATTGCAGTACAGACAATGCTGCATCAATTTGGTTGTTTTATTGCAGTACAGACAATGCTGCATCAATTTGGTTGTTAGAGTTGTATATCGCAATACAGACAATGCTGTATCAATCTGGTTGTTTTATTGCAGTACAGACAATGCTGCATCAGTTTGGTTGCTATATTGCAGTACAGACAATGCTGTATCAA
Organism: Saccoglossus kowalevskii; assembly: GCF_978046115.1. Classification (NCBI taxonomy): domain Eukaryota; kingdom Metazoa; phylum Hemichordata; class Enteropneusta; family Harrimaniidae; genus Saccoglossus; species Saccoglossus kowalevskii. The sequence goes on from NC_140641.1 coordinate 19,720,007, forward strand.
TCTGGTTGTTTTATTGCAGTACAGACAATGCTGCATCAGTTTGGTTGCTATATTGCAGTACAGACAATGCTGCATCAATTTGGTTGCTATACTGCAGTACAGACAATGCTGCATCAATTTGGTTGCTATATTGCAGTACAGACAATGCTGCATCAATTTGGTTGCTATATTGCAGTACAGACAATGCTGTATCAATCTGGTTGTTTTATTGCAGTACAAACAATGCTGGCTGCATCAGTTTGGTTGCTATATTGCAGTACAGACAATGCTGCATCAATTTGGTTGCTATATTGCAGTACAGACAATGCTGCATCAATTTGGTTGCTATATTGCAGTACAGACAATGCTGCATCAATTTGGTTGCTATATTGCAGTACAGACAATGCTGTATCAATCTGGTTGTTTTATTGCAGTACAAACAATGCTGCATCAGTTTGGTTGCTATATTGCAGTACAGACAATGCTGTATCAATCTGGTTGTTTCATTGCAGTACAAACAATGCTGCATCAGTTTGGTTGCTATATTGCAGTACAGACAATGCTGCATCAATTTGGTTGCTATATTGCAGTACAGACAATGCTGCATCAATTTGGTTGCTATATTGCAGTACAGACAATGCTGCATCAATTTGGTTGCTATATTGCAGTACAGACAATGCTGTATTAATTTGGTTGCTATATTGCAGTACAGACAATGCTGCATCAATATGGTTGTTTTATTGCAGTACAGACAATGCTGCATCAATTTGGTTGCTATATTGCAGTACAGACAATGCTGTATCAATCTGGTTGTTTTACTGCAGTACAGACAATGCTGCATTAATTTGGTTGCTATATCGCAGTACAGACAATGCTGCATTAATTTGGTTGCTATATCGCAGTACAGACAATGCTGTATCAATCTGGTTGTTTTATTGCAGTACAGACAATGCTGCATCAATTTGGTTGTTTTATTGCAGTACAGACAATGCTGCATCAATTTGGTTGTTACAGTTGTATATCGCAGTACAGACAATGCTGCATCAATTTGGTTGTTATATCGCAGTACAGACAATGCTGCATCAATATGGTTGTTATATCGCAGTACAGACAATGCTGCATCAATTTGGTTGTTATATCCAAGTATAATAATATAGACACTACTGCATCAATTTCATTGAATATTATTTATTTTTCATGAAATAATGCATTAACATGAATTATTTTTGAAAATTTTGCATGTATTTAGATTTTTCCCGAACACAATATTTTGTAGCAAATTAAAAAATTAAAAGAGTCAATGGCTTTATTTCATAGGTCGAAAGCAAGTGAAAACGACCTTATCCTGAATGTCATGTTTTGTGTTTTTTTCAGCGCGTTAAGATTCACTTCTCTATTTGAAATTTTTGGGGAACTAATTCTCCTGATATGCTTCGGGGGCATATTAAAGTTAGCTTGGACTGAATGCATTATATCTAATGCGAAACAATTCTTATTAAAGGTCTTGTTTAGGTAACTTCCTCTTCCTAGTAGCAAAAAGAAATATAAACTCATGCAGAGAAAAAAGTAAAATGCCAGTTTTTATGGCATACAAAAGATATGTGAAAAATTTCCTGGAGGATTGAGTACTTTATTGCTATCTGACGAACTAGGCATAAAAATAAGTGGGGAAAAAATTCCTTGGATACCGTTACCCAGACCTTTTCATAATACACAGATTGACTATTAATTCTGCTCAAGCCAGCTGTGAAAGATATTGCTAAACTAGTGGAAAATCCAATAAAAGTATACAAATACAAAAAATACAAATTTCTCTGCAAAAGTTGGATCAGACGAAGATAAATTCCCATTAGCTACATAATTGATTAAAATTTGTGAATAAAATACAGGATAAATGATGCAGGTTTAATTTCTGAAAGGTGAAAAAGTTCTAATTGTGACTTTTTGCAATAATATGTGAGGCCCAAGGCGGAAGCCATTTACGCTTTATTTTGTATATCTTCTGAGATGACTCAAGCAACTGAACTTTCAAAATAATTTATACATCTGTTTTTTATATCAACATTTGCATTAGAAATGCCCAATCTGTTATATAATGACTGGTATATAGAGCATACAATTCAGACCATCTTCAAGGATTCACTTTCATTGAGACATCAACCATTCATCAGATGGAATGGTACAAGTTTTACTATATTCGATTTTCACAAAGAAAATGACATAAGGTACAAGTTTTTAGCACTGAGAATAGAAATTTTGTGATCTGAAAAGCTTTTTGAATCAGATATATTTGAATACAAAATTACTTTTAAGAATGCATTTCAGAATGTTCAGGTTCACTCAGAAACTTGAGGCTCCTCACTAAAAAAATTGTGAGAAAATAAAGCTTAGAACCAGAGAGAATTTTCACATGCACGTACTTAGCGTATGATTTTATTAGGTTTGTATTAGACCGTCTCACAAAATTAAATTACCTACTTCATATATATCAGATAATAATATTAACACTATTTTATTTCAGTGACCACGTACTTAGATAGCAAAATAAAATCAATACTAGTGAGAAATAAAAAATAGTAAAATTCTTCAAGATGTTGCAGATGATTGCAGGTATTTTTCACACCCAAATTTCAAGAATTATTTTTTTCACATTTTGTAAAATAGTTGCTAAATTTTATCACCATTTTTGATGATACAGACATGTTTCAGATATTGATTTTAGTTTATGATAAAAAGGTTTGTCATTTTTTATAAACAATTCGTGACGAGAGGAGCTGACTATACGAAATCAATTTGTAGATTGTATTAAAAGTGACAATGGCACTCAAAGTGTTAATGTCATTTGTCTGCTTAGTTTGTGAGAAGCTGGACAATATATTGAAAATATGTTTTTTACTTTGGTTTCCATGGTTACAAGAATTTCATCCTATCTATTTATTTATTTATGCATTTAGTTTATTACTATGGATTCTAACAAATTTTTACCAAGTATTCAATTGATTACATGAGTTCACACTGTGATAATATTCTTTTTATATCTATTTGAATTTATTTTAAATAAATCATTCATTGTTAATCGTGTATGGTAATAGTATAGATGCAATACTGTTGGTTGTTGCCCTCTTATAAAAGACATACAGTATAAGATTTCTATAACTTTTACAAGATGGTTTTATTTTATATTGTTCATGAAACACAAAACTCTGACAAAAAAATTATGGTCACTGAATTAATATATCAAACAATCATGAAAATACCGATTTTTGCTGTTTGTCATCCGTTGCTATGGTAAAAAGATGTCACCATATTTCAACATTTTGATGAGTAACATATGGTGAAAGAATCACATGTAGTTATAAGATGAGTGAGACAGGTCACAAATACTATATATATTTTATGAAAAAATGCTTAACATGGATTTCTATGGAAAAAAGGATCAATTTTCAAATAGTTTTTTCTAAGAAAAAATATTGTACTGGGTAATAATACTAGGATTGTCATATCAAAAGTGAATTCCTGGTAAACCTTGGTCTGTTCATCTGTTGTTGAATACATTAAGTACTGTAGAATACTTTATTTTCACTTGGAATTTATTTTCGCTATTTTTGCTTGATAGATGATTCCGTGAAAATAAAATCCAGCGAATATACTTTTTTTCCTATATTTCATATTAAACTCATCAAAAATCAGTGAAAATAAATTCAATACAAAGCTCGAAAAGCCTTTTCAGCGAAAATTAATTCCAGCAAAAATAAAGTATTCCACAGTATTCAAATTGCCCAAACCAAGTATGACAGTTTCCTGGGTGGGAATCACAATGTAAATAAACTTCCTTCTTCTTGATGCATCCATTGTTTTGTTTTTAAATGATCTGAACATTTTAAAAAAAAAAAAAAATTTAAAAAAAAAATTCACTTCATTTCCGGAACATCAACAGGGTTTCTAACTTTGATAATGCAGAAATCCAATTTTTAGATGAAACTGGTTTTCAATTAAATTTAATATCTGTTGAAATTCATTCTATCATAATCATTAGGCCAATATTCACACATTTTATATAATACTGATTCTATTTTTTTTTAATTGAAGTCAGCAACCCTGTTTGCTACTATACTTAACCAAAAAACTAGTGAATATCCCAATAACATGAACATCCACGGAGTGAGTTAACCGCAAAATATATTGAATTGTTTCTTTCACCAACCAGTGAATTTAAAACCTAGTGAATATTACTGCAACATCAAATTGGCTATCATAAATAAAATATTTCCCCAATATGCAGTTCAAAACACAGTAATAATTCACTCACTATATAGCGCTATTATTAGAAAAACATCGTGAATGGCCTTTGTACGTATTTCATGCACCCACAGACAGACAGACACAATTATGAAATAAACAGTAAATATCACTACGTAATACCAAATATTGACTGTTACAACACTTTTATTTAATGAAACATATTTACCTGCGCAAACAATTATGGAATGCACACATTCGTTTTTTACCGAAGTAGAAAACCATAAATCTGAAGCAATGTACTGAAGGAAACGTGTAACTTTATACTCAACGTTACTATAGCTACAGACAAAGTTAGCTTAAATATTTCAATAGCTCGGTGTTTTCATTGAATTTGATGAAATTTAATTATGCATTGTCATTTAATATCAATCGGCAGTAGAGCATGAAAAAAACGCCATCCACCGCACTGCCAGCGGCGGAGCCAGACATCTCGAGCTGACATCTCGGCCGAACTTGTCAAATCTCCGAGGTCACTTCGAATAATTACTGATCATGTTAACTTTAAGATATTCTTACCTGTGACTTATATAAGCTGTTATCTTCAACTTAAGATCGAGAGTGATAACTTGTCATTAGTCGTCTTGCTTGCAACAGATTGCGACTACCACAAGCGCAGTTCACGGAACAGCTCCTAACTCGTAGTATACACAATGTTTATTTTGTTTTGGAAATTCAAATATGGCTTCCACAAGAACTGCGCCTGCGCGGCATCTTCACGGCGTCAGTAGAGCTCCGGACCCCCGGACCTCCCCCCCCCCCCTCCCCCCCCCCCATTTTGACAGAGACTCTGTTAAACTTAAATATAAGATCAAAATTGGGATATATATGTCAAGAATGAATTTAAATGAAGAAATATAACACGGGTATCAACATAAACATAAAACATGCACAACAATAATTATGTTTGTAAACTCTCACTCCGTGCTGAGGGGTCAAAACATGGGACTGAAAGAGCATATCAAGTGCATTTTTTCGCGGTGTCTTGTCTGAATATTCTTATTTTATTATTTCTTCTTTTTTTAATGTTTCAACGTGTTTCCTTGCATCACCTTGCAAGCATTTGTTTTTCTCTCAGTGTCTAGCTTGTATTTTGTTTGATCCACCAGCCACAGTCATGGTTTTAAACGGACGACCCCTAAGTCTAAGTTCTTTTACGGATGCGAATATCGAAGATAACCCTTAGATTTATAACACCTGACTACGATAACATCAAACCACTCGCGCCGAGTACAGATAACAGACAGCATGAACGGACAAGAACACAGCCTGGAATTCTTTGCCACTTCGAATAACATTTAGGTGATTGCATAGCGCCCCCTGTTTGTAAGTTTGAATGGTGAGATATGTTGATGGAAAGGAACTTGAAAATACAAAAACCTACACATACCTCGGCATTAAACTACACAAATCAGGTAAATTCATCGGAGCACAAGAAGACCTCAGAGCTAGAGCAATGAAGGCATGTTTCAAAATGAAACAAATGCTATTCTCAGAAAAACTAACTCCAATCAAAACATACTTAAAAATGTTCGATGCAATTGTAAAACCAATTATGCTTTACTGCAGTGAAATTTGGACGAGCGAGAACATCAATAAATCGCATCTAATGGCAAATCTGTCAACACCAATGGAAAAAGTACAAATACATTTCTGCAAATACCTTCTAAAAGTAAATAGCAAAGCAAGTAATTTGGCAAGCCTACTAGAGTTGGGAAGATATCCTCTCCTAGCATCAAGCTTAAAATATATGATCAAATATTGGATCAAAATTAATAATTCTAACCCAAATTCGCTAGTACATGAAGCTTACAATCTTGGGATACATCTTGATAAAAAAGGAAAAGACAACTGGGTAACAGACATAAAACAAATTTTAGAAAATTTAAATATGGGTAATATTTGGGAAAACCATAAATCTCTTGATGAAAAACAAATCACTGAAACAGTAACGCGCAAACTAGAACAATCCTTTGAAATACATAGTACAGAAACATTACACGATGACAATAAAGGTAAAAACCATAAAAACAAGTTACGAACCTATAGGAAAATTAAAACAGAATTTGCATATGAAAAATATCTCACCACAATCAAAAATCCAAATCATAGAGCAGCTATGACAAAACTCAGAATAAGTGCTCATACCCTTCAAATCGAAAGGGGCAGATATAATAACATTTTAGCGGAGGACCGAATTTGCCCAGTTTGTGACAAACAGGAAATTGAAAACGAAAAACATTTTCTTCTCAATTGTGATTTATACAAGAAGGAACGAGAAATCATGATCAAGAATATTAAATACAATATAAGCAACTTGGGGACGGATGACGAAAAACTTACAAATATACTAAAAATTAAAAATGACAAAACAATCATTGAACTAGGAAAATTCATCCACACTTGTTTCAAATTACGACAAGAAAAAATCTTAAAATGCCAGTTGCCTCAACCAACCGCCAAATAATTTAATTTTATTTTTTATTTTCTATTGTCTTTGAATTTCTTGTGTTATTTTTTATCTTTTTTGTATTACTTTATTGTATTTTCAACTAAGATCCCACTCCGGGATACGGTTTCAATAAAGATTATTATTATTATTATTATTATTACAATTCGACGCACGAGGGCGCAATCTCAACTACACTCAGCTGCCTCATCTGATGGCCGAGTTCTCATTTATATGTTTCTAATAGAAACATGATACATGGTTAAGACTACAGAAATATGAACGCATTTATCAATAACAATAGTAGTTGAAATAAATTTTGCTAAGAGCCACACATTTATATTCCCATTTAGATGAAAACGGGGTGCGGGCATTCCTATTATAACCTTCATTAGAACCCACTGCCCAATTCACACCCTAGAAGGAATGGCAACAGAGCTATGGCAACATAACACCAAAGTTACTTCCTGTTTCGTTGCGTGAACTAAATATGGCTGTCACAAAATGAGCCAAATTTGTGGTTTGAATATAATCGGAATAAACACAGTTCATTATTGGGATGATACTAATTTTTATTCCATTATAGAAACAGGAACGGGTAACAAAAAATGGCCAGCTTTCTCTCCAAGAAAACATAATTTCCTACAAAATAATTTTAAAAAAACATAAGGTAGACCATAATTTTGGCTTCAAGTTAATATGAATGTTTGGCGTCTAGATGAATACGAAGTTGTTTCTGTTTTACCACAGAAGAGGGGCTTTTGTTTTAAGAACAAGACGTCCGTAAATCAGTGAATCATGATAGCATACAAGAAACTCTTAGGTGGACACTCTGTGTCACAAAGTAATATTATCACTTTGAATAAAGCTAAACTCAAAAAAAGCGTGAAAAAAATAGTCACAATGATGTTTCTTTTGTACATTGGCGGCCATTTTGTTTTATGCAACCTGACATATGATATATGATATGATATAGCTTGGCTACTACGATATAAAGACTTTCAGTTTTCGGCATTGTTAAATTCTTTTTATTGTTTTTACTAAGTAAAATCATATTTATTTCAAGTTATTGTTCATACACGAGTTGTTGCACACACTACATATTTTATGATTTAGTTCATCTGTTTTCAGTCATAATTTAAGACAAATGAAATAACAAAAATATCCAAAATATACTAAATTATGTTTGTTTGTAATTAATATTCCCGGAAAATCAGTAATTACTAAAATTATTATTGGTATGCATATGGAATATATTGTTATCAAATATTCTTAACATATTTCCGAATTCACTTGTCAAAATCAATTGTTTTGAGATTTTTTGGCCAAAAAACGAAATAATTTCACAATGTCGGAAACGGAAAGTCTTTATCGTAGTGTTCATGGTGGTAACATTAATTAATTAATAATTAATAGAAAATTGAGAAATCACAAATTTCAAAAACTATAAATATGCTTCTGCCACCCTGGATAACTTTCCACTTTTTCCAAATGATTTTCTAAATTTCTTTCAACTTTCCCGAAGCAAACTATTTACATTCTGTGAAGAATCAATATATTGTTGCCTAGGTTACCACATAAATCATGAATAGGAAAGAATGGCAAGAAACGAGATAACTTTCATTTGTTGACCTGGTTCATTGTTATTTGTAAACATTGTAAACATATGCAGGATACCCTCGCTGTGCAGAATGAATTATGTTTTTCGGAGTGCCAGTGCGTGATTAAGTGGTCTATGCGATACGCGCATTTATTGAAAATAACAATGTACTTAGTCACGGTTTGTGAGAGATGTTGTCAACGAGTTAAATAAATCACAATTAAATGAAGACGTTTATTTAAAGCGGCAGAGTCGTCACCTGCACATGCGTCAGATGGCCATAACGTGTCACTGTTTACAAACAAGCGTCTATCCATGAGCCTTTGCGTTTTTAGCGTGTGTTGTTATCGTCGCTCAATTCCCGCGCGTGCGCAGGTGACGACCCTCCCGTTTTAACATCATACCACATTCGTGCACAAAATATGCATGTTTGAATAGTTTGTACCTTACTTGAAGAACTAGTTTTTTAAAGATACATGTTGTAACGTGCAATTTTATATCATTTTATATTCGTTGACAAAAAAATAATGTTGTTGCCATGGAAACTGAGTTATAATTAGTACAAGGTGGACAAATAAAAAAGGTGACTTTTCTGATTCAAAAGCATCATATCAATAATGTGAGATACAGATTTGATCATGCGATGGTGGAAGTGCATTCAACTCAAAAAGTAAACCACGAACTCGTGGACTATCACACACCAACATGGTCAAACCCCGTCCACAGAGAGAGAAACGGCAGAAATAATATAACTAATGATCGCCAGTGACAGTGTAATTTATCTCCACGTAACATTTATGTTGACACTGTACTCCCAACTAATAGATTGTATTTCAACTGATGTATTTGTACTAAATATAGTACTTGTTAAGTGCATGCATTGCCAGACTCATAGAAACGCTTCGCTCGTCCTTACCAATGCATGAACCGATACTGACTGAAATGAATTCTACATGCATGGTTTATGGTTTTCAGTTTTTTTATTATATAATATTTTATAGACCAATAATCTTTTTGTTATTGATAGTATATTTTTTTTTATATGGATTAGCCTGGGGTCTGTATTTTAATGGCATTATTTGTAATATGAATTTTAAGTTTAAATTGCCCCAATTGTAATAACACAAGAACTCGATATATTTACGCATTCACATCGCGTTGAACCATTACTTAGGGTTAGAATCCGGTCTATTCATATTTACTCCGATTTTTCAACCTTTAGGGCCATTAGTAAACAAAAATTACTGTTATTATTGTGATTAATAACTGATGTCAGAATACGATGAACTTTCCATTATATGTTTAACTGACCCCCACACCAAGAAAATCACGTACGCACGATGCTTCGCGTTAAAGGTGAATGTTATTTTTCAGACTAGATATGTCACAAAACTTGAATTCATTGTGCATACGGCACAGCAATTTGCGATTAGTTTGAGATAAGTTCACAAGATCAAATGGGACATTAATTGACTGAATGTATATACATATACGAGACTCCATTAGTTTGCTACCCGCAAGAAGGTGAGATATTGTACTGTGCATATCTTCATTAATGATAATATACAATTATGAATATTAAACTATACAACATATGGTCTTTGATGACATTGAAACATAATTTATAGTTCGATTCGCGTGGATTTACGCGAGAACACATAATGTACAATCTAACACGGGAAAGCCTCTTAAATCAGTGTGTGTTTTTTTGTAGTTTTTGCCCATTGTGTTATTCATCAGATTTAGTGGGCATGTGATTCCAGGGAGAGCAGGCTGCATATCATGCGTTTAGTCTATCACTGACTGATACAGAGGTAAGTCAGATATGCTTAGCCTATCGAATTCATATAAGCGTTGCGTTGCGTTGCTTTGCGTTGCGTTACATTACTGTCGTTTTGTGTTACGTTACGTGTTTTTTTCGTGTCGCGTTGCGTTACGCTATGCTGTGGCGTCGTTTGATGGCATTCGCATAGCATACATTAAACAGTGATAAAAGCAGTATATATCCAGTAATTTCAAGTGAGAAGCTGTGAAACGAAAACCCCATGGTACATGCTAGAGAGTGTATAATGTCTTCGCTACAATGCTAGCCGATTTTTAAAGATGGACTGTACTCATATGAAATGTTCTGCTTACATCTCTTCCAATGGGGATTTGTATTATAAACACGACCTAAATCCCACTTTAAGCCAATGCACTGCCATTTGTGTTCGTTTGTTAAACACAACAGCAACTATTCTGTTCGTGTCGTGTATATGCTTCATCGAAACAGGAAGGGAGTCTAGATAGAGAAGAGCCAACACTCCTTTACGGAGAAAACTCGATGGATTATTTACATTATTACACGTAATATTAGGTTTTGAGGGCTCCTGAGTCCAAAAAAGTACACTAAACTAACAAAAAGCATGCTTTAGAGACATACCTATACAGAATTTGATTTGCCAGTACTTTTAACTCATTGGCTATTCTATTGACATTGGCTGTTTATCCTCGTGGGGAGGTGGCTCTTTATCCACGTGGGGAGGACCTCCGAGTATTTTCACCGTCTAGCAACCATCACGGTGAAAACAAAAACCGATAACTCTCAAAAGATGTACTTTGGGATAGTTGTTGAGACTCTCTTGCACAGAGTAACAAGATTACTCCTACATGTACAACATATATAAATTTAGTTGCTCAGGATTAATTCAAAGTTGAGTTTTATGCTGTTTCCTCGACTTTAGCCCTTTTCACCGGCTCTTCGACCGGCGTTCCATAACAGCTCTCTCAGAGCCCATAGGAATACAAGGTATAGCGGTGCGCGTCTTAGCAACATAGAACGTTCTGTGGCGTTGCTCCGCCCAGAGGATTCTGTTGATTTAGCGCTTGAACTAACTCGAGCTAGCTGATAACAGAGGTTCAAAACGTCCACAGAACTGGCTTAAGGATAATTGTAAGCAGAAATTGTCATATGCGGATAGTACTGTGTCACCAAGTTGCATACTATTACTTAATGTGAATATAATGTTTTTCTAATCCATGTACAGTATGGTTCCTGCAATCTATTTTTAATTTCATATTACCTTTTCAAGTATTTTTTTTAAATTACCATATATATATATATACATTTATGTATATTATGCATTGTTATTTTCAAGTATTATTTAGATTTTATTTTGACTAATTGATCATGCTAATTGAAATTTTCCTCGAGTGAATGACTCGCGGTCCCGACTCATCTGAAAGACTCGCGGTTCAGACTCTTCTATTACCTCCACATTATAATCATCCTATTCATTTAATCATCAATTTTGTTTTTATATTTTCTTCTATCTGTATTTAATTTTTTTATATATTTCTTGTTGTCTGTATCTGATTTTGTACAATTCCTATTGCATATATTTAATTTTATGCACTTCCTACTGTTTCTATATTTTTACCATACGTTGCCACGGTCCGAAAATGGGGTCATTTTCATCTTTTGTTGGATAGGACAGTGTCACCAAGTTGCATTGATGTTGTCATGACGATGCTATGGGGCGACGCCCTCACTGGCGGAGTCCACATGCCGTCATGACAACGCATGCAAAGTATTTAGACTATTGGTTGAATGATTAACACTGTCGTTTATAAAAATGGGGGGTTCTAGCGTATTAAGTGAGAAGAGGACCGGGGGCGTATGGTGACGGTTGTAGTTGTAATAAATATCCGGCTATACTATATTACTGGTGTCCTTATGACTGAATGGTGCGTATAAGTGTCGAGCGATCCTAGTGTACCACTCACTGCCTTGCGAGTTACCCATTCCCCGTTACAACCACTTCCCGTATATTCAACCTGACGAACCATCCACCCATAACAACCCCTGATAGACGAAACCCGTATTGTTTACAACTGATAAAACATTGTTCAAAGGGCGGTAGTCGTCGCGCCACGCATGCGCGAGAAATATGGGTCGCATATAAACAAAGAGGACTGTTGCGCAGATCAACGAGTATAAACTGAGACGTTACCAAGCTTTATTTAGGTATTTTATTAGGTGTTTAGAAGGTATCGAAGGAGTTACGAACGGTAATTAGTGATAGTCGCGCCAAGATCGAACCTCATACTCGTGATTTCCATTAGGAAGGCGCATCAGATTGTGGGAAAATCAATGTTTATCAACACAAATGTCGCACATGCGCAGCGCGACGACTACCGCCCTTTAAATATGAGGATGTTAGCATTTGAATCTGACAATAGGCAGAACACCACTTCAACCCATTTAACAACCTGCTTATTAAGCCAACACAACATTTAGGAACTTATCTATAGATATTTAAAGAGTAAAATCGAGGTAGTTTGCTAAACATGTACTAAAAATGATCAAAAATAGAGACCACACCATTTTCCAGCATGCCTTTACCGTTTTATTTTTTTTTTTGGTGAAACAATCATGTTATTTTGTTTTACTACTGGGCGTTCATGAATATAATCCCCAAATAATACAGATATTGATGTGTACACAAGGTTGTGCAAGTAAGATATTTTAGGGTTTGTTTCCTGGCTGTTGACTTGGAGAGGAGTGAGTGATTGGCTACAGTGTTTACCAGTAATTTCAATCTTTATTGTGTATACACTTCATATAACACATATCCTAAAATAACCAACACAACATAAGGGTTCATATAATGCATGCTTTATTATCTAGAGCATAGTTGAATGCAGAAAATTTTATTTTTTTGCAATTTCCAACATCCATTATTGTGTAGGTCTGTTGTTGATATTCTAATTTCTCGTGGTTGTTTTTATTATCTAATATACTATTGCATTATGTCGCCCCTTTAGCTGGTTCTTGTATTACATAGCGTACGCAGAAACAAATACGTTGTTTCAATGGTCACGGTGAATATGCCTTTTTTAACCTTTTTACCACCAGTTCTCTCCTTTCATCGCAAATTCACAAAATAGTCCCGTTTATAGTCTGCACTTTACTTCAGGAGATTAGAACAACAATAGCCAAATGTTTTGAGTAAAAACTGAAAATTGACCCAAATTTTGTCTGTCGGCTCCAAATAAAATCCGAATTGACGTATTTTTGCTATAACGTGAGGTCATACAAATCTATTTGCATATCTAGAAGGGAAGATCTTCACGCGGTAACGATTAAATTAGAATGGATTCAGTCCGTTTAACTATTGATGCGTCGTATACGTAGTTATTGTGTGTGCTAAGGTAATAAATATAATACCTCTCTTGTGAAAATGTCAAATTAATGCACAGTATCACGCTGTTTAATTCTTTTTCAGTAGCCCGAACTAAGTTGTCACTTAACAGCCGCTGTGGCTCCGGCGATCTTTGTCCCTGACCCCTATACAAATAGTTTCGCTCCTGGAGACGCAGTGACGGTAACGAATGGTTTTGCTCCATTGATTTCATAAGATTTATAAGGAATTTCGCCAATACACTCATACCCTAGTTTTGAATATAACTTTTGATTAATCGGTGCCACGATCATAAGCTTGACGCCATCATGATTTTCTCTAGCCAATTCACCGAATTTGCTGCCATTATCCATACCCTGTCTTTATGTACACCTATTTTGCTACTTCCATGCAATCGCGGTTTTTAGTGAAATTTGCATATTCATATTTTTTTTCCTAATTTTCCCAAATAAGAAACACATCCGATAAATAGGGCGCAATATTCTTTGTTAACATTGGATGTTCTCCCATGTCCTCAGGCTTGTTGCTATGGCAAAGAATTACGGTTGACGCACCCACTACGTACCTTTTCAATAGCGTTGTCAATATCAACCGTCGATACGCCCTCTTTAGCACAATGTGTGCAGAGATCGATGTTTGATGATAATTCATCTTCATAGGGCAGTTCAATTGGTTGTGAAAGTGGGTCGCCATAAAGAAATGCATCCGTCAGTATGTGACGTCACAGTCTTTCGTCACTTCCTATTTGATATCAGAATTGAGCTTGTAATCCATCTTCAATTATATCTGAAAAAATTAACAATTATTCAGGTGTTTAGTACGTTTACTTACTGCCAGGCGTTGTGCCGGGCACTGCCGGAAATTACATCACATATGTTGCTTATTTATTGTAGGCAATTCACCCGTAGTTCCAATCTATCACGACATTTATACAAACTTAAATAAATGCTGTAAATAAGGCATGTTTCGAAAATCTGCAACCTGCTATCAAACATACTGAAATATACTGTTATAATATGCAAATTATCTGATTAATATGTAGATTATCAGCAAAATATTACACATTCATTTACACAACATCAAGTATGTACCAAGTGGCAAGGTGCGAAGCTGTGTCTCATTCTCAGCAATTTATTATTACTACTAAATGTATTGCAATACAGCAAATTGAGAAAAATTGCAATTTAAAATCTTCCATCAGCGACTATTCTCGATGGGCGTATTTTGCGGTCAGTGGTACTTTGTTTATTTTGCATGCGTACTATCATGGTTGTATTTCAGGTTTTTATTATATTAATGGTGTACATATTTCAATATATACAAGTACACTCATAAAATACCCATGAAATGTTAATTAGAAAATTTATTATATAGCATGGAAAAAAAGAAATCATTATTTTTCCTTGTTATAACGATAACATATAACTTCCATGCGGAAATCCTAATAAATGAGATTTAAATCTCACAACTGGCAGTTTAGCAATATTAGGGATTGTCAACTTGTCCATGGGGGTTACAGTTTTTTTAAAAAAATATTTCGTAGTTACTTTTCATGTATACCATAGGATCCATAGTATGTTTTGCTTACTGATTTGACTACACTGCGTACTTGGCAGTTTTCAGTCATTGTATATTGTGTTCTCCAGCACAAATATCGGATTATTGGGAAACATAAAAATGAAATGTGAATTTCGTTCATTAATGCTGCATGGTGACGCTATCTTCCGGTCCTATCTGTTATTCTGAGTCCCATGTTTACTATGCCTTGGCTGTCTACTTACTTAGTTAATGATTAATGTCAGGCTGGTATATTCAAAAGGCAATCAACAAAACGTTAGAGAGCCGCAGAACCAAAAAATCGAGTCTTATCGTCTTTGTGTTTCCGATCGAAAAAAGATCGAGGCCAAACAACAACCGCTCGATCTTTCCAGCGGTTATATATCATTTTTATTTAGAGGCGCCCGGGAACCAAAATTTAGGAAGTGAATCACTCCGGCGATGAAAAATCTTTGATAATAACCAAGGGGATGAGAGACTATTTGCCTCGGTGATAGTTACAGTGATTGTGACCCAATCGATATTGACAAGATTCCTCGAAACGCAGTAACCAGTAAGACCCAAAACGGCACAAACCTTAATGAATTTTGAATGAAGGACATGAATTCAGTTTTATCACAGACTCCAGGGGAACAAACATTCGTGATGTATTTCACTCTGGTGAGGGAATAGCCAAGGATAAATAAACATGGTGACTGTAATGCAATGTGCGTGGTTGATTCAGTGAGTTGTTTGTAACTAACTGACTTGTATCGTTTTATTCAGAAGGATTATATTTAGAACAGTCTCATGTCTAACATTTTATTTCCCGTCTTTGCTAGTTTTCAGGCCCATAGGTTTTATAAAACTCATCCTAGTGAAATAGTTTTTACCTTATATCTATATAATGATTTCGTTGAAAACATGCTTAGGCAGAATCTAAATATAATAATCTAAACATAATCTAAATCGAGATCATTTAAAAGTTGAAATTTGGAACACTATAAAACATGATGCCAAGAAACATTGACCAAATCTTAAAACTTAAATTTCAAATTTCTTTTGAGGGGTTGACATGTGCTTCTGACGAAATACATACATATGTTGTCGGTCTTTTGTATTTTAAATTTCAAACATTAAAGACACACGTACTCTTGTAATAGAAAACCAACCACGGGGCCGCCGCTAAGTGTTAAACGATCATATAACTCTACTGGTAATTTATAATGCAAATACTCGGCCGTTATGCATATGAGCACACACAATGGGACCAATAATTCTGCTACCACATGACAATGTGAGTTCACTGGAATGCTAAGGTATGCCTAATACTCTGGTGATGATAAGTACTGTCATCATTCAGAAGATGGTGCCAAGGTGAAAGTAAGAGAACAACCATCTCCTCAATTAAAACAAAAATGGTTCTAGTGGAAGACTCTGACGTCGAACCACAATTCTTCAGACTAGCTGATAAATAGAATAATCCCCGACGGATTATTAACTGTATCATGTACACTTGGCCTTTTTTGTAGTTAAAGGGGAACCTTCCAAGCCCAGGGATTGCACCTATGAATCATGGGACACTATTGTTTATGTTGTTTACAAAGTTAATCTATTTTTTGTTATCCATTGTAATTTTAATCCAGAAAGTAAATTTGTTGTGAGATTAGGTTTAACTGAACGTGCCCCTTTAATATATATTATACTAGTACGATGTTTTTATATGTTCAAGATTTGGCTTGAATATTTCAATTAGTTCATGTAAAATACGGTATTTTAGCTGAAAAGATATTTTGGTTCTTTTGTATGAAGTTCATTTTCACTAATTTTCAATGAGTCGAATTTATAAAATATAGGGAAAAAGTATTTTCACTGATCCACCCCTTAAGCAAAAATAAATCCCAAGTGTAAATAAAGTACTTTGCAGTACTTGGGGGGGGTGCATTACATGCCATTTGCAACTTTTTTAGGACAGTAACTGTGGCGTAATGGGGTTCGCGTCCGCCCGCAGTGATCACAAGTCCGAATTTCGTGTTTAGTGTTGTAACGTACCGGTACGTGTCTTCGCTTGCTTGTAACTGAACTGAGTAGGAGAGGGAATGCAAAAAGCAGTCAGTGATATACCAGGTACATACAAGTGCTTAGTTTTATCTGCTCGGTTACACCATGGAGCTAAAGCTCCATGGTTACACGTGTGTAGTGATCAAGATAATATGTTAATGAGTAAAGATTATTTCAAACAAAGAAAATAGCGAGCGCTGCCCTTTGTGATTCTAAGCACGGTTACTAGAGGAAATAACCGTGTTCAAAGCAAGAAACCCCGAGGAAGGAGGCGGTGGTTATTATATAATGTGATCATCTTGTACACAATTAATCTATAATTCTGTCAGAAAAGTACGATGTAAGTGTTCCTGCACTGTAATAGAATGTTACAGACCATCCATTGCTCTTGTGTACCAAGTACGGACCATTAATTTCACATCTGCACCACAATACGGACCAACCATTGCACATTTGTACCAAGTACGGACCATTAATTTCACATCTGTACCACAATACGGACCAACCATTGCACATTTGTACCAAGTACGGACCATTAATTTCACATCTGTACCACAATACGGACCAACCATTGCACATTTGTACCAAGTACGGACCATTAATTTCACATCTGTACCACAATACGGACCAACCATTGCACATTTGTACCAAGTACGGACCATTAATTTCACATCTGTACCACGATACGGACCAACCATTGCACATTTGTACCAAATACGGACCATTAATTTCACATCTGTACCACGATACGGACCAACCATTGCACTTGTGTACCAAGTACGGACCATTAATTTCACATCTGTACCACGATACGGACCAACCATTGCACATTTGTACCAAATACGGACTAACTATTACACAAGTGTACCAAATACGGACCAACCATTGCACATTTGTACCAAATACGAACTAACCATTGCACATTTGTACCAAATACGGACCAACCATTGCACATTTGTACCAAATACGGACCAACCATTGCACATTTGTACCAAATACGGACTAACCATTACACAAGTGTACCAAATACGGACCAACCATTGCACATTTGTACCAAATACGAACTAACCATTGCACATTTGTACCAAATACGGACCAACCATTGCATATTTGTACCAAATACGGACCAACCATTGCACATTTGTACCAAATACGGACCAACCATTGCATATTTGTACCAAATACGGACTAACCATTGCACATTTGTACCAAATACGGACCAACCATTGCATATTTGTACCAAATACGGACTAACCATTGTACATTTGTACAAAATACGGACCAACCATTGCACAAGTGTACCAAATACGGACCAACCATTGCACATTTGTACCAAATACGAACTAACCATTGCACATTTGTACCAAATACGGACCAACCATTGCATATTTGTACCAAATACGGACCAACCATTGCACATTTGTACCAAATACGGACCAACCATTGCATATTTGTACCAAATACGGACTAACCATTGCACATTTGTACCAAATACGGACCAACCATTGCATATTTGTACCAAATACGGACTAACCATTGTACATTTGTACAAAATACGGACCAACCATTGCACAAGTGTACCAAATACGGACCAACCATTGCACATTTGTACCAAATACGGACCAACCATTGCACATTTGTATAAAATACGGACCAACCATTGCACATTTGTACCAAATACGGACCAACCATTGCACATTTGTATCAAATACAGACCAACCATTGCACATTTGTACCAAATACGGACTAGCCATTGCACAAGTGTACCAAATACGGACCAACCATTGCACATTTGTACCAAATACGAACTAACCATTGCACATTTGTACCAAATACGGACCAACCATTGCACATTTGTATAAAATACGGACCAACCATTGCACATTTGTACCAAATACGGACCAACCATTGCACATTTGTACCAAGTACGGACCATTAATTTCACATCTGTACCACAATACGGACCAACCATTGCACATTTGTACCAAGTACGGACCATTAATTTCACATCTGTACCACAATACGGACCAACCATTGCACATTTGTACCAAGTACGGACCATTAATTTCACATCTGTACCACAATACGGACCAACCATTGCACATTTGTACCAAGTACGGACCATTAATTTCACATCTGTACCACGATACGGACCAACCATTGCACATTTGTACCAAATACGGACCATTAATTTCACATCTGTACCACGATACGGACCAACCATTGCACTTGTGTACCAAGTACGGACCATTAATTTCACATCTGTACCACGATACGGACCAACCATTGCACATTTGTACCAAATACGGACTAACTATTACACAAGTGTACCAAATACGGACCAACCATTGCACATTTGTACCAAATACGAACTAACCATTGCACATTTGTACCAAATACGGACCAACCATTGCACATTTGTACCAAATACGGACCAACCATTGCACATTTGTACCAAATACGGACTAACCATTACACAAGTGTACCAAATACGGACCAACCATTGCACATTTGTACCAAATACGAACTAACCATTGCACATTTGTACCAAATACGGACCAACCATTGCATATTTGTACCAAATACGGACCAACCATTGCACATTTGTACCAAATACGGACCAACCATTGCATATTTGTACCAAATACGGACTAACCATTGCACATTTGTACCAAATACGGACCAACCATTGCATATTTGTACCAAATACGGACTAACCATTGTACATTTGTACAAAATACGGACCAACCATTGCACAAGTGTACCAAATACGGACCAACCATTGCACATTTGTACCAAATACGGACCAACCATTGCACATTTGTATAAAATACGGACCAACCATTGCACATTTGTACCAAATACGGACCAACCATTGCACATTTGTATCAAATACAGACCAACCATTGCACATTTGTACCAAATACGGACTAGCCATTGCACAAGTGTACCAAATACGGACCAACCATTGCACATTTGTACCAAATACGAACTAACCATTGCACATTTGTACCAAATACGGACCAACCATTGCACATTTGTATAAAATACGGACCAACCATTGCACATTTGTACCAAATACGGACCAACCATTGCACATTTGTATCAAATACAGACCAACCATTTCACATTTGTACCAAATACGGACTAGCCATTGCACAAGTGTACCAAATACGGACCAACCATTGCACATTTGTACCAAATACGAACTAACCATTGCACATTTGTATCAAATACGGACCAACCATTGCACATTTGTATAAAATACGGACCTACCATTGCACATTTGTATCAAATACGGACCAACCATTGCACAAATGTACCAAATACGGACCAACCATTGCACATTTGTACCAAATACGGACCAACCATTGCACAAATGTACCAAATACGGACCAACCATTGCACAAATGTACCAAATACGGACTAACCATTGCACATTTGTATCAAATACGGACCAACCATTGCACAAATGTACCAAATACGTACCAACCATTGCACATTTGTACCAAATACGGACTAACCATTGCACATTTGTATAAAATACGGACCAACCATTGCACAAGTGTACCAAATACGGACTAACCATTGCACAAGTGTACCAAATACGGACTAACCATTGCACAAATGTACCAAATACGTACTAACCATTGCACAAGTGTACCAAATACGGACTAACCATTGCACTAGTGTACCAAATACGGACTAACCATTGCACAAGTGTACCAAATACGGACCAACCATTGCACAAGTGTACCAAATACAGACTAACCATTGCACAAGTGTACCAAATACGGACTAACAACCATTGCACAAGTGTACCAAATACAGACTAACCATTGCACAAGTGTACCAAATACGGACTAACCATTGCACAAATGTACCAAATACGTACTAACCATTGCACAAGTGTACCAAATACGGACTAACCATTGCACAAGTGTACCAAATACGGACTAACCATTGCACAAATGTACCAAATACGGACCAACCATTGCACATTTGTACCAAATACGGACTAACCATTGCACAAGTGTACCAAATACGAACTATCCATTGCACAAGTGTACCAAATACGGACTAACCATTGCACAAGTGTACCAAATACAGACTAACCATTGCACAAGTGTACCAAATACGGACCAACCATTGCACAAGTGTACCAAATACAGACTAACCATTGCACAAGTGTACCAAATACGGACCTACCATTGCACAAGTGTACCAAATACGGACCAACCATTGCACAAGTGTACCAAATACAGACTAACCATTGCACAAGTGTACCAAATACAGACCTACCATTGCACAAGTGTACCAAATACGGACCAACCATTGCACAAATGTACAAATACGAACTAACCATTGCACAAGTGTACCAAATACGGACTAACCATTGCACAAGTGTACCAAATACAGACTAACCATTGCACAAGTGTACCAAATACGGACCAACCATTGCACAAGTGTACCAAATACAGACTAACCATTGCACAAGTGTACCAAATACGGACCTACCATTGCACAAGTGTACCAAATACGGACCAACCATTGCACAAGTGTACCAAATACGAACTAACCATTGCACAAGTGTACCAAATACGGACTAACCATTGCACAAGTGTACCAAATACAGACTAACCATTGCACAAGTGTACCAAATACGGACCTACCATTGCACAAGTGTACCAAATACGGACCAACCATTGCACAAATGTACCAAATACGGACTAACCATTGCACAAGTGTACCAAATACGGACTAACCATTGCACAAATGTACCAAATACGGACCAACCATTGCACAAGTGTACCAAATACGGACTAACCATTGCACAAGTGTACCAAATACGGACCTACCATTGCACAAGTGTACCAAATACGGACCAACCATTGCACAAATGTACCAAATACGGACTAACCATTGCACAAGTGTACCAAATACGTACTAACCATTGCACAAGTGTACCAAATACGGACTAACCATTGCACAAGTGTACCAAATACGGACTAACCATTGCACAAGTGTACCAAATACGGACCAACCATTGCACAAGTGTACCAAATACAGACTATTTTTTTTTTTTTTCTTTTTTTTTTTCTTTTTCTTTTTTTTTAATAAATATTTTTGTGCCAGGCGACAGTTCTGGACATTGAATGTCACCGTTGTCTTTCCTGACTTTTTTTTTTTTTTTATGTGCAAATTGCAAGTGCTAGTGCTGACACATAGTGCATTTTGCCACAGAAGTCATATTCATGTTTGGGACTACATGACAGGGCTGTGTGGCCATCTCTCTGTCAAATGGCAATTTTAATGCGCTATCCTGGCGTCAACCAGGCTCGGTCAAACACAAGCACCTGCGGACCTTAACAAAGGTTCCCCCAAAGTCGCATTCGTTAGTGAATGAATCTCGGCCAGTGGAATTGGCCTTCCCATTGAGTCTGTGGCACACTCACCCAGGGTAGGGGTTGACCCTTTGATGTTCAGCCTAAGGTAGGATTTGAACATGGGTCTACCGATCATGAGTCTGGAGCGACAACCACTATGCTACCAGTGACCGGTGTCCAAATACAGACTAACCATTGCACAAGTGTACCAAATACGGACTAACAACCATTGCACAAGTGTACCAAATACAGACTAACCATTGCACAAGTGTACCAAATACGTACTAACCATTGCACAAGTGTACCAAATACGGACTAACCATTGCACAAGTGTACCAAATACGGACTAACCATTGCACAAATGTACCAAATACGGACCAACCATTGCACATTTGTACCAAATACGGACTAACCATTGCACAAGTGTACCAAATACGAACTAACCATTGCACAAGTGTACCAAATACGGACTAACCATTGCACAAGTGTACCAAATACAGACTAACCATTGCACAAGTGTACCAAATACAGACTAACCATTGCACAAGTGTACCAAATACGGACCTACCATTGCACAAGTGTACCAAATACGGACCAACCATTGCACAAGTGTACCAAATACAGACTAACCATTGCACAAGTGTACCAAATACGGACCTACCATTGCACAAGTGTACCAAATACGGACCAACCATTGCACAAATGTACAAATACGAACTAACCATTGCACAAGTGTACCAAATACGGACTAACCATTGCACAAGTGTACCAAATACAGACTAACCATTGCACAAGTGTACCAAATACGGACCAACCATTGCACAAGTGTACCAAATACAGACTAACCATTGCACAAGTGTACCAAATACGGACCTACCATTGCACAAGTGTACCAAATACGGACCAACCATTGCACAAGTGTACCAAATACGAACTAACCATTGCACAAGTGTACCAAATACGGACTAACCATTGCACAAGTGTACCAAATACAGACTAACCATTGCACAAGTGTACCAAATACGGACCTACCATTGCACAAGTGTACCAAATACGGACCAACCATTGCACAAATGTACCAAATACGGACTAACCATTGCACAAGTGTACCAAATACGGACTAACCATGCACAAATGTACCAAATACGGACTAACCATAAGGATTGCACATGTGTACCAAATACGAACTAACCATTGCACAAGTGTACCAAATACGAACCAACCATTACACTTGTGTACTAAGTACGGGCTATTCATTAAACACGTGGACCTAGCACGGACCATTCATTGAACATGTGTACCAAGTACAGACCACCTATTTCAGCTTTTTTTATTAGCTCCGCTGTCGACTTTGTCGAGCGGAGCTTATCATATGAGTGATTGTCCGTCGTCGTCCGTCGTCGTCGTCCGTCGTCGTCCGTGTCAATGTTTTACTTTTTCGACTTCTTCTTGAAAACTACAAGCCTGAATGCTTTGATATTTGGTGTATATGTACCTTGGGTAGACCTCTCTTAGGTTTGTTCATTTTATGTTGATATCTTTAATTCTCTAATTTTGGTGAATATTTTTGTGATTTTTGGTAAAAAGTGATATTTTCGACTTCTTGTTAAAAACCGCATGTCCAATTGCTTTGATACTACATATATAGATACTACATGTGGACCTCTCTCAGATTTGTTCATTTCGTGATGATATCTTCAATTCTCTATTTTTGGTGAATATTTTTGTCATTTTTGGTAAAAAGTGATATTTTCGACTTCTTGTTAAAAACCGCAAGTCCGATTGCTTTGATATTACATATATAGGTACTACATGTGAACCTCTCTCAGATTTGTTCATTTTGTGATGATATCTTCAATTCTCTAATTTTGGTGAATATTTTTGTCATTTTTGGTAAAAAGTGATATTTTCGACTTCTTGTTAAAAACCGCAAGTCCGATTGCTTTGATATTACATATATAGGTACTACATGTGGACCTCTCTCGGATTTGTTCATTTTGTGATGATATCTTCAATTCTCTAATTTTGGTGAATATTTTTGTAATTTTTGGTAAAAAGTGATATTTTCGACTTCGTGTTAAAAACCAATAGATCAATTGCTTTGATATTACATATATAGATACTACATGTAGACCTTTCGCAGATTTGTTCATTTTGTGATGATATCTTCAGTTCTTTAATTTTGGTGAATATTTTTGTCATTTTTGGTAAAAAGTGATACTTCTTGTTGAAAACTGTAAGTCCGATTGCTTTGATATTACATATATAGGTACTACATGTGGACCTCTCTCAGATTTGTTCATTTTGTAATGATATCTTTAATTCTCTAATTTTGGTGAATATTTTTGTCATTTTTGGTAAAAAGTGATATTTTCGACTTCTTGTTAAAAACTGTAAGTCCGATTGCTTTGATACTATTCATATTGTTCATTTTCTAATGATGTCTTCAGTTCTTTAATTGAAATGTGCATTGCTATCAGTGGAGCTATCTCAGCCGATAGGCTGCTTGTTTTATTTATTTTTTTGACACAGTGGTGATAAATCTAGTCCTGAGCAGTCAGTCTGTTTCATGTTTGTTTTGAGTCGAGTGATATAATTTTGCAAATACCAAGCAGACAAGTTAATTCGTTTTTTTTATTAGGGTCAACTCCAATTAACCAATAGCATAGCTAAATCACGGGTATGCGACGACCTATATAATTCCGACAACTGGTATAATAAAAAGTAATACCCCCCCCCCCCTTGTCAATACCTGGAGAAATAAAAATGGTGTCGCCGTATACACCGTTTTTGCTTCATTTTAAGCAGCGCGGTCAGTAGAGTTGCACTGCGTGTGATCGGTAAATTGAAGTACACGTACATGTCATCAGGTGAGTGTCTTCATTTACGGTGAAGACAATTAATGCTTGCTATCTGATAATGAATTGTATCGGTTTTTATTTGGAAACCACTAACGTCATGCGTATGTTTGAATTGTTTTATATTTGACTGCCGGTATTCTCTCGACATACACGTGACTATGTGAAGGATAGTGAATTCAATAAAAATCCCTTTTAGTATTCAGCAGCGCTTCGAATTGTGTGCGCTAAATACCATATCAACCGTTTAATAAGAATCCAGTGTTCTATAGCTCCATACTTGTGAGAACGTGGCGTTGAACGATAGTCACGTAAAAGACTGGATTATTTTATTTTTTCTCTAGCTCACTGAAACCCGAATAATATGCAAATTCCATTATAGAATGTAAAACCGTAGTGGATATCTATAATAAGTATACGACGACGTCCACTCTCTGGCGACCATTGTGACATGATGTCGTTGACATAAGTTCCGAATTTGCGTACAAACATCTAAAAAGCACACTTGTTTTGGTGTGTAAACTAACCAGTACGGTCACCGATTGTGAAGCATGCATAGGTGAGGGTGTTGATACTATTGTCCGGCACAGTCATCGATAGAAGTGCTCCCGGCATTCTAAAGGCTAAGACTAACTAACGCTACAGGTGATATAAACATGTCACGATCTCAGCTGAACATCGACATCATTTAAATCCACTGAGTAAATAATCATGTCCCTAAAACTAGAGATTATTATCTATAGTCAAAACATGATTAACTCACTGGCAATAAAGACATATATCGTTTACGTCACTGTCGTAACGGCGCATGCGTAATTATGTTATATTGTGTCACGTGTAATGTTCTGTAATTTAAGGTTCGTCCCATAAAAACAAAACATAAAAAACTTAACTGCGTCTGCATAACACTGTAAGCTGGATTCGATGGCATGTGTTGCAAATGCGCCAAGCCTTGAAGTACTCGAGACAGGCGCCGTACCAGAAGATCGTTGGTAATTTTACCTGTTGGTCTTTCGAGGTTGGTTGATAGGTCCAGATAGATACCGTGGCAGCGAATTGCTCAACAAAAACCCGACGTAATTATTTGTTTATCTACGAAAATGGCCGTGGATATCGACATTACCGGATATTATAGATATCCACATTTCAATAACTATCATTGCAGAATGGGTGCGATGATATCTTCCAGGATGCGGCAGCATAAGTCATAATAAGTATAGTATACACGGCAGTTTATACAAATAGCAACATTTTATTAAACTTTAGTGTTTTAAATTCTTCGAAAGTTTTTTTTGTTTTAAATGTAACTTATGCCAAAAGATGCGTGTAAAATGTGTTTACTAGTATTTACATGAACTTCCAACGCGCGCTGTACGGTGACTGCAGTACGCTCATCACAATATCTGTACCATTGAGAACATCTTAAAAGCACTCCGCCAAGAAATCTAATAAAATCTATGCATGTTTCATAGACATTGAAGGGCGGTCGTCATTGCACCGCGCATGTGCGACATTTGTGTAGATAAACATTGATTTTACGATAATCCAATGCGCCTTTCTAATGAAATCACGAGTACGAGTTTTGCCCGGTGACTCCTTCGATACCTTCCAAACACCAAACAATTACCTAATTAAAGCTTGGTAAGCTTTTAGTGTGTACTAATTGGTGTGCGCAACAGTCAAAATCGCCATCTTTGCTTATATGAGACCCATATCTCGCGCATGCGCAGCGCGGCGACTACTGCTCTTTAAGAGAGTTTTTGACAGCATCTGGCATGACGACATGTATTTAAAATTACAACAAAATAATATTACCGGCAACATGTGACATAATTAAGAACATATATAATGATATCAAATACAAAATCTGTGACCGACCAGTCATGGCAGCCTTTTCTATGATGATAAACAAATCGGACCAATCATCGTCTATTGTAGTAATATCTGGTGTGGTTAAATATAATATGAAATCAAGCATTGAGGATGTACATCTCAGATTCTGTCGGTATCTACTAGGTGTGTCAAGGCACAAATCCAATCCGATTTATAATGAACTGAGTAGGTGTCCATTTGAAGTGTTCATTCAAAAACAGCGAAAACACATTTACTAAATGAAGTCTTTCAAATTAAACAAAGAGTTAAAGAGAAAATAGTACTCTAAAATAGAGTCAGCATTAACAAATATTAAACAATCACAGTAAATACAGCTTCAAAATTGAACAACATTTATGGAAACTTGAAAGAAATTTTCTAAAAATATTGGACGAAAGAAATTAATATTAACAATAGATCAACTCCGAATGTTAAAAATAAACATACATGATATTTAAAAATAATATCCACGTCGAAAGTTACCCGACTGGTTAAAAAAATAATGCTGTACGTGAATATCGCACCCGGTTAATTACTACTAACCCACATAAAAATGTAATGGGCCACCATTATAATGTAACTATTAAAGAAAGGATTTGTGAACACTGTCATGGCAATGACATTGAACAAGAACAACGTTTCTTAACGTCTTGTTCTGTCATAGACCTTAAAATTCTAATGTCTATGGTTCTCTTTACCAAATGCAAATAAAAAAATAAATTAACGGTACATTCTTTTCAATTAAAAATCAATTTTAATTGTCATATATTTGTTTTTTAAACTGCGTTTTGAGTACTTTTATTTTTGTTATTCTGCTTAATTGTTATCCTTTTCATCTTTTCCGAGGTTTGTTAAGCGTTAATAACAATTTACTGTTACAGTATTGAAGTGCGCCCTCTTCGTCAATTTGACATTCTGCCATTTTCAGGGTCATACTGTTGCTGCGACAACTCTGATTGGGCACATGTTTTACTGGCGCGTCCAATCAGATTAGTCTATTTCACCAAAGTCAAATGCGCGACCTCTCAATAAAATCGAGGATTTGTTCGGTTTTCATCGGCGGGTTCGCGAAACCGTGCGATTTATACGATACATTGTTTACTGATCTCAAAACATAAACATTTTGACAGAAATCATTGTGCGCCCTCTATATAAACAAATATGATCATGACCATATTTCTCAGAAGGTGGCAGTTTAAATATAAACTCGCCACAATAACAATCTACAATGTAACAATTGAAATTAACCATCCGTGTGCGGTGATTACAGTTCATTCTAAATATGAAATGTTAGTAAACAAACGACCTGACGGTCGAAATACCTACGCTATGTCTTACAACATTACGCTAGGCAAATCAAAGTACGCCCACCCATAAAACAAAATGGGGTTAACCCATAAGCAAGTAGTTTGGTTCTGGCTGGTTCAGAACATGTTAACTTAACTTGATCAAACATATTGTAGACAACAATTATGTACACCGGGTTGGTAGTAACTGAAGTCGAAAAGATCATTCTTTGCCCTTAAGAATACCGGTAGAAGATATTGCCCCGAAATGAACAAATCTGACAGAGATCCGCCCAAACAAGCGACCTTGTTCATATCAAAGCAATTGAACTTGTAGTTTTCAAGAAGAAATCGAAAATGCAATTGTTAACGGACGGACGAACAACGACGGACATTCACCTACATGAAGAGCTCAGTTCTATCATCTTATAATGATCATGATGTAAACGAACTCAATGCGTTATTGTCAGACGATTCGTATACATGTATATCGAAACTAGTAGCCTGAAACGAAATGATTTGTGTTCACAGCAGTCAAAACAATGAAGTCCTCAAATCCCCCCCCCCAAAAAAAATTCTTGAATTAATTTAATTTACAGAGTCCACATCGATCATTTTCAAAATTACTTTGTATATTTTGTTCACAGTCGGTGCAAAATTATAATTATTTTCGTTTGCCGCGCCATGGTTACCAAATGATTCAACAACTTCTTGGATTGGTTGGGCATATTCTACATATGACTGGAAATCGAACGTAGTAAAAATCGATGCAAATCGTGTTGTTCCGCAAGTGTGAAGTCATCGACACAGTTATACAGTTGTCGGTTGTGACAGTCGACTATTACATATGTTCATCAGATTATCGTAGTTTTAGCTGGTCTGCAACATTTTCCTGACAGCTAAATAATGAAAATGACCCCAAAACAAAGAACTGTCTTAGTTACAGTATTAATGTATTTACTGGATGTTCGCATCGCCAATTCGGATGAATTTCGGGTGCTTCTTCTTATGCCGTCACAGTTGGTTTTACCGTTCGGCATTCCTCGCATCGGATCAGCTGCACTAATCGCTTTCGACGAAGTGAACGCAGACGACACTTTGTTATCTGGTCATATTCTGACCTTCGACACAGTCGATACGATGTGTCATCCTGTATTGGGACTCGGACTGACAGTGGAACTGTTGGCAACTTATAACTACAGCGGCCTTATTGGTCCACTTTGTTCAACGGTATGTCGGCACGTGGCCACATTAAGCACATTTTACAATTTGCCAACATTCAGCGCAGTGTGCTCGGACAACGAAATGTTAGACAAAAACCAGTTCGGGACACTCGTTCGTACATTTGGTCCGTTTACGAAAGCTGGTCGAGCGGTGATGGAGATTTTTAAGCAGTTCGAATGGGAAAGAACAAGTCTAATATCGGATGATTACCTTGTCTGGAGCACTCCAATGAACGGGCTGCGATTAGCCATCAAGGAAGCCAATATTACAGCCGCGTCCTTCTACGAGGGACATCTTGATGATGACAATTTGGGGACTCTTCTAGCCGAGGCCGCTGACATTTCACGAAGTAAGTACATTTGTCATATTATGCATTCGGTTATGTATTATTCGTCATTATTTCGTTCTCCAGTCATGATCCGTGCTGATGAATTATAATGACTTCTCGAAACTAATTAAGGAAATTCCCTTAATGTTTGGAACTATTCATTTACCCAACAAACTATTTTTTTTAAAGCGATGCATATATATATTACAACCTTTTCAACTGTCATGTTAACGTGACAAATTGAAAAAAAACAAAACAATTATTTTAATATTTTATTAAATATTTTGCTTATTTTTATTAATTTTTGGTTTTACTTGCCTTTTACGATAGATGAAAAGCTGAATAACGGCGAGTAAAACCAAGAACAAATAAAGAAAAATAACAATAAAAACATGAAATTAAAAAAAAAATGAAGTCTATGGTTATCAGATAGAGATGAGTTATACGTATAGCACTAGTCATGGAAATGTCACATAACAAAATCTTGACATATGTAATGAATTGAATATCATTGAACTAAATTGGCAAAGGGTATTTGACGACCAGAGTGTGTACTTCGGTTTAGACAAAGTAGGTAATTAGTATGACCTAATCAATTGATGGTAGACTACAGGGATACCCATATCGAATACAATAAATCAGTTGAGACGTGCCCATAAGCGCTTTACAACTAACAATACGTTAACGATTGTAATTATCCACCGGCGTTGTTGGCTTCGCAGTATTAACCAATATTGGGAAGTTAATTGAGAAATTTTGTAACCAAACTTCTATATATACAATGCAGACAAATTTTAAGCAACACAAACAATGGTGTTTCTTAGTTCTCTGGTGCAACTCCAGCCTCCAACATGCGCTGTCATGCCGAGTAGTTTCTGAAGCGGGAGGGTCGTCACCTGCGCACGCGCGGGAATTGAGTCCCAAGCGACGATAACAACACACGCTAAAAACGCAAAGGCTCATGGGTAGACGTTTGTTTGTAAACAATGACACGCTATGACCATCTGACGCATGCGTGACGACTCCCACGCTTTAAATATTAGTCGTATACAAGGCGCATAAAAAACATTGTTGATATGAAATTTTAGCCCTGGATGCGACGATTGTGAGCTTTAATGGAGAAAACTGTGTCATGATGTTTTAATGTTGGAGTCGGTCGATTTTGGAGTGTTGAATGCGTGTTTTATCCCACATAAATAATTATTTGGTGCTATGAATCGCTGTGACATTAGATGACAATTTTTTTTTTTTTTTTGAACAACCAAATACGGGTATATTTAACAATGGTTATGATGTTATCGAAGAATATGTTGTTAATACTTTAAAGCGCGATGGTCGTCGCGCAGCGCGTGTTCGAATTTCATGTAAATAAACAATGTATTTTACACGCGTTGTATACGTCGCTATGAGTCTCATATCGAACAGGACGCGACACGACGACTGCCGCTCTTTAACCACGTCTTTGCACCGTATGATATGTTTCCCGAAAATTACATTGATTGCCTTATATAAGTCAGCTTCTACATTCACACTGAATACCTTAGTTGACATGCCCGAACTAATGCAGAAAAGGCACGTATACCTGTCAAATTAATATGTACAGTCACATTATCCTTTACTCAAGATGTTGACAGTCATCGAAATTAACTAGAGATTCTAATAAGCGCTCCCGTGTGAAGCCAATTCAATATTCTTCGACGTATATTGTACGTATAGTAATTGGAAGCTAAAAAGAAAATGCGATTACGTAACATGATTAATTCTATTAATCGACACGTCACACAATCTGGGGCATACGTTGTTTATTTGAAAGGATATTACTTAATGACATAACAAAATGAATATTTTCACAATTAAGAAAAAAACACGATTTTTTGACTGCGTTGCCAGGAATTTATAAATTTTGTACAATTCACTCTAACTCGTATCCGTCGTTTTGCCAATACTGTCAAGTAATTAAATTTCATATAATGATATCCATGCCAACGACAGAGATATTCTTTGATGTTAAATTAAGTTAACGACGATTGTTAGAAATCATTTTTCCCGTAAATTGAGCAATAACGAATTATGACAAGATTTGATTTAGGTGTAACATTTCGTCACATATTTGCACATATATATCTATCATGTGAGGTATTGATTTCTTGGAGAGGTAATACAATTTTCTGGTGCCAAATATTGTTTACTGGTCTAAATGTTTCGCTGTGTAACCGATACCCCCTGTGTCAATATTTTTACCACACCGTACATTTGCAATAACGCATACAACGCTAAAATGACGTAAATTCGTTGTAACACTGCACGGTCATAACACACCGTCTGTTATATTTAACGTGAACATTTTAAAACTATTTTAAGGCCTTCTGACAAACAGTACCATGTCTAACACCTTTTTGTCGTTAAAGCGGAAGGATCGTCACATGCGCACGCGCGGGAATTGAGTCCCAAGCGACGATAACAACACACGCTAAACACGCAAAGGCTCATGGGTAGACGCTTGTCATATCATATCATATCATATCATATCATATCATATCATATCATATCATATCATATCATATCATATCATATCATACGGTATATGTTAAAATACCGAAAAACTGCTGTACGACATAGTGACAATTATAGACGGCCACGCTTAAACAGAGTACAATTTTACGTGGTACTCATCATCATGCCTTTCCCGGAGATGAAATTAATTCTATAATTGATACATAGAAATTAAACTTCTTTCAACAACCAGTTATTAAAATATAAAAATATTAAATTAACATAAAATTTCACTTCGATTGTTAAAATATAATCGATGTCATACAATCCATATAATACATTAGAGCATGGTAATTTCATTACGCAACTGTGTTGCTTTGAAATAGGAGACTTATTATAAATGATTCGCAATGTGATTTTTGTATCTTGATAGACTTTTTCAGAAGCTGATTAAATTTCTCCCGCCAACTAATTTCACAACACAACTAAATGTTATTACTAACCATTGAGAACATATAATATTACTGATGTATTGAGATGAAAACAAATTGCGATAAATGAAATCTAAGCAGTACTATTCCGTGGAACCCGATGAAAAGTTAATCATAAGATACATATCCGCCATACACTAATCTGTATTGAGACTTATACAGGCAGTTTCATGCAACACTTTCGAAACTGCTGATACTGTGAATATATTTGCGTACTGCTGTAGAAGAATACAAATTGAGGCCACGGACCAACTTTATTAGATAAACCTTGCGCTGATTGCGGAGTTAGTACATGGGATTCTATGGGGAAAAGTATATTAAAAGATAAGCCGTTCCAATTACGAGAGCATAACACTGGTGATTTCAAGAGATGGTCCGATAAAAAAAGGCTGGTATACTCTAATTATCGGACTCGTTTTAATTTGAATATTTCACAATTTTGTAACTTATAAATAAATAAAAGTGATTCGATTTCCCCTCGCATAATCTATCGATGTATGTTACTATGCAATTTAATAGCCCATTTCCCGTTCACTGTTAGATCCCCCGTTATGCGTCGAATGCAATCAAAGAAAGTTTAGAAAGAACTCCCGTGTACTGATAATACTGGAGATCTAATTAATTCAAATTTTAAGATCATCCTTTCAAACAAGAACCTGCCAATTAATATTTGTCTGCTATTTGACATGCACAGTGTGTAAACAATGTGATCCACATTATTGAAGTTTATGTCACAGACCATCTACGTACCTAGTTTCATTATTATGCAAATTGCGTCATTAATATGGGCAGATGTTAACCCGATTATACAAATTAGGTAATTAATATGCAAAGATTTTAAACTAAAACTAATCAGGTTTGTGTATTGTCCTAGAGAATTTATTTACTAAAAAATTAGTCATTATGAAAATTAAGTAATTAATATGCACGGATATTAACCCAAAACCTATAGGGTCTGTGCATTGTCCTATGACATCTATGTACCAAGTTCATTGAAATGTGATGATTAGGACTTGAGATATCAGTGGGAAAAGCCGAAAATTGACTAAGTATTATGCAAATTAGGTGATTAGTATGCACAAATCTGGTCCGTGAATTGTCCTATGACATCTATGTACCAATTTCATTGAAATGTGATGATTAGTACTTGAGATATCAGTGGGAAAAACCGAAAATTGACTAAGTATTATGCAAATTAGGTGATTAGTATGCACAAATCTGGTCCGTGAATTGTCCTATGACATCTATGTACCAAGTTTCATTAAAATGTGATGATTAGTACTTGAAATATCAGTGGAAAAGCCGAAAATTTACTATGCATGGATTTTTACTTCAAACTAACCAGGTCTGCGCATTGCCCCAGTAGAGCATGTACCAAGTTTCATCAAAATCCATGAAGCGGTTATTTAAATATCAGTAGAATAATCATAGCGCAGCTAAAAATTGGTCGATTATCATGCAAATTTGTAATTAATATGCACGAATTTCAACCAAAAACTAATCAAATCTGCACATTAGCCAAGAGTATCTAAGTTTCATCGAAATCTAATTAGTGGTGCTTTTGATATCTGTGGAACAGACACACATACAGACGCACTAACTGCAAAGAAAACAAAAGTCATAGCGTCGTAGTGACATGAAAACTTCGCATTTCCTCGCCTAATAATGTGCTATACACATTTAATGATGGTCAATTTTGTAGTAGTGTATCTCAACGCCATGTGTCCCTCTGGAAGCTCTGCAATTCGACATTGAACTATAAAATAGAAAGAAATTGAAGCTCAAAATAAAATCATTTGGATTTTTGCAGCGAACGTTCGGACCGCTCCTTACACGCATTATGCGAAATCTCGCAGTGAACGGAAAACCACTTACAAGAACGTACGTACTGAACAGTATACCTATATACATTTACCTTTCAAATCAGTGAATGTATACCCCATAGATTAGACAGAATAGAAACATCGGCAAAGATATGCAATGATGGTCGCAACGTTGAAATAATTTCTTTGGTCATACATTCTGACAGATAGCCGACAATTACAGTCAAATTCAATGTAAAGATTTAGGTACGTCACAGGGGAAGCAGATTAAACGATTTATTTAATCTCAAGTTAATTTAGATATACCATTATAGCATAAATACTAAATGCGTTTTTTTTTATATTGGCTGAATATGAAATCAAAGGTTTAAGCTTCTTTTTGCCGTTATTTTTAAATGACATTGCGTCACGTGTCGTATTTTCATGAGCGGATTACAGGTTCGAATACACAGCTCGAAAAATCGGATTAAGAAATAGCATATAAATATCGTAAAATCTAAAGCTCAAACTGAATTTTAAAATTAAAAGAAAAATCGATGTACATTGTATTAATGTTGGCAATTTTACAGTGCCATAGTTTTAAACTATTTTTTACTTCATAATCGACCGAAGGAAGGAATCATACTGTGAAATATGTCTTTATATTACAGGTTATTTAAGCTAATTTAGCTAATCTGTAATTTCGCTAATTCAAGATGTAGCTAATTTAATAGAATGTATATTCCCACAATGAGATAGTTGACACTTTAGCTAAATTAAAATTATGTTAATTTATGCTTGGAGTCTGTAGGTATTCTCACGTGCTTTATACACACACACGTGTTTTGCTAGGCAAAATGATAACGTTATAGATATGTGTTGTTCTTAACGGAAATAAGTAGAATCGTAACCTAATATACATTTCCATTTTTAACGATTTTAACAATTGTTCATCGAAAATGAAGTTTATAGAAATATTGTATACAGAGTGATGTATGCCTAGAGGTCGATATTGTGCTCTTATTCGATTTGATCATGTATTCCAGTATATTTAAATGCCAGTCGTTTACTACGTGTTCTTCACACACAAATGAATTTTTACGGGCAATATATTAAAATATTGATTTTGTGTGATGCTATTGGCTCAGTGAAAGAATAACGTGTTTATTTTGTTGAAAGGAGCAACTGAAAACCAGGAAGTACAACATTTCCATATTAATGTTGGTATATCAATAATGTAATAAATGTACTGACACTGGAATGTTGGCCAAAATAGTATCAATACAGTTCATTACTTGAAAACAACAATCGAATGTTATTTATACAAAATATACATAATTGAAATATATACATGCACACTACATGTACTTTTCGTCAGGTCATTGCTGGTTTAGTGTGTAAGGATAAATTAATAATAATGCACTGAACATACTGTGTTGTAGTATACATGTATATGATAAGTAAAATACAATCATATGCAGGTACAACTTGTTCGTAAATGGCCGCCGAAATCTCGGTGAGGGCGAGTAAGTTATGAGACTTGCCAGGAGCGGATCTAGGATTCTGGAATAGGGGGCCATAAGTTGGCCGAAAACCAAGTTTGCGAGCGCCGATGGCGCGAGGCCCTGCTGGTTGTTAAAGATAGGGGGCCACGGCCCCCTCGGCCCCCTCTAAATCCGCCAATGCTTGCCCCCTCTAAATAGTGTTCCGTTCTCTTGATTTCACGGAGTGCGTTCGCGTCGTCACTCCGGGGTGCCGCGGGGAGCCTCAAGCCTGCCCAGTTTTTGTTCGACTGCTATGTGACATCACAACTGGTGGCGTCTCGGAACGGGTTTTACCGCCCTGCTCGCATGCGCAGTGCCGGGGAGTTTGGGAAAAAGATAACGACGAACGATAGCATAAAGATAGCGAACGACGGAATGAATAGATAAAAAGGTGTAATGTTCTCAAACATAAAATGTTACTGGGTGTGTTTTAAAATTAATTTTATATATTTTACCACAGTCCCTCCAAGTTGTGGAAGGACTGTGATTTTACATGAGTTTTGCTTGCATAGCAACGAACCAATACGATCACGTGATACTAGTTCCCCGGATTACGTCACGGTTCGTGTAATCTACTTCCTCGGGGAACCCTTTCGTTGCCACGGGTCACTACTGCCACGTCACTTGGGACACCCTGAGACAGCGACGAGAACGCAGTCATGATTTAAGCAATAACGTCCCTTTCACGAATAGATGAACTCATTTCAGCAATTTATTTTCAGAATAATACTCAACAAAACTTACATAGGAGTATACAGGCCCTAAAATTGTGTCTCTTACAAAACAATTCAGCCGACAGTCAAGTTGGTGCTACTCGTTTCTTGTAGGAGTTAGTTCTACGAGTGATTTTATTGCGTTCAAAATTGATCTATTTTAAATAGCGCATGTACACATACACAGTGATTTTTCGAAATACATATTAATTGGGTAATTATCACTGGTAAAAGTTATTAAAAGTATTATGCAACATTTTGAGCAACAGTACTAGAAACTCGTAACTTGCTTTAATGAAGTTAAAGAAACAAGTTTTCTGCTGGACCCTGATCAAAAACGTGTCTCAAACTGTTGTAAGCGGACAATTTAGAAGAGTGTTGGCTATCGGAAAAGATGTTCGCATAGTTTCATTGAATAGGCGATTTTTTCAACCAATTGTGTCAGCCCCCCCCCCCACCCCGTTTTATAATGTAACAGGGAACGAGTTAACGGTAAAGAATGGAACACTATTTTGGGGTCGTGGGCAAAAAACAAAAAAAGTCTCGTGGCTATCTCGCTCTCAGCGAGATCTCGCGCGGTCATTTCCAAATAAGGTTTTCGCATTCAAAGTAGTAGAATAATCAAAAAGTCATTATCTGTGTCAGATTACATTCTGATACTCGATCCAGTACATCGTATTCAATTATGTAAATTTAGATGTGGGAACCACAATTTGCCCATTGTCACAGGTCGCTATCAAAATAAGGCCGTTCATGATAGAATTTGTACCTTATGCCAAGGTAACCACCTTGGTGATGAATTTCACTATATCTTTGAGTGTCTGGCCCTGAGTAAAGAACGGGAGAGATTTTTGAAATCATATCATAGAATTAGACCTAATACTTTAAAAATGTATCGGCTATTTAACACATCTAATGAATTGGAGTTGTTAAATCTTTCTAGATTCTGTAAAGATATAATGAAGCGGTTTTTAATTCAGCCAGGTCATTTCTGACCACCGATTCAGTGCCATGTATATTTATTTATTTACTTGCTTTTTGTAATTTTGGGCTGGTGCCTTATTATGCATTTCTTCTAATTTATAAATTTATTTCATGTGACGCTTCCATGTACATGCTTTTTTCGTTTGTATTATGTAATGTATTATTTAGTTCTCTCATACCTCTATCGGAGGAAGCAAAGGGAAATAAATAAATTATTTAATGTATTTAATTATTATTTAATTACATGCACTCGCTTGACACGAATTTTTCTCTCTCTTCTGATATCCGACATCAATGGAAAGGTTCCTCAACAGACAGTTCAAATTAAAATATATTAATGCCCAAACTTCCACTGCTTAGTTATTATTTCCAAACATATGTTATTATCGATCATGACTCATCACAATTATTATCGATGCTTGTCAATTATGAACCACATTTAATTATCGATTATAACTCATCACTTCTGGAATAGAAATTTAATTTAATGTGTGCTATCATTTACAGGAGACGCCTAGTATTATACATAACTAAACTAGGGACACGTTGAGGACGAGCTGATATTTGTTTGACTATAACTTTAGTTCAGATTTATCAAATTGAAAATATGTATGCTTGGACACATTCAAATATCTGTTTTCAACGCATGGAAACACTGAATTTACTCACTTACTAGATTCACAAGGTGTTGTTAACATATCTAAACACACTTTGCAATTATACGTAGCAGTAATGATGAAAATATTGATTTAATAACAAAGTCAGACAAAATAACGTATATTGTGTTTTATTACAATGGCATACTAAATGCAATGCTGCTAACCCCATGTTTAGAAACTTCAACTGGCACGTAGTTTAGCTGTATACTTTCTGATAAGTAATACCATATTTCATATCAATGTCACACTATCGCCTCGAGAGAGTATGTGCTTTACTGACGTCATATCATAGCCACGACATGGTGGCAGTATTCCCGTAAATGCACCATAGACTGGTCACGTAGTGGTTGCAGTATTTACGTAATTGCATCATAGCATGGTCACGTAGTGGTCGCGTTATTCACGTAATTTCACCACAGCCTGGTCACGTAGTGGTAGCAGTTTTTACGTAATTGCATCATAGCTTGGTTATGTAGTTGTCCTAGTATTCACATAATTGCACTACAGCCTGGTTACGCAGTGGCGACAGTAATCACAGCCTGGTCACGTAGTGGTAGCAGCATTCCCTTTATTGTACATAGCCTGGTCACGCAGTTGTGGCAGTATTCATGTAACTGAATAGTAGCCTGGTCACGTAATAGTGGCAGTATTAATGTAATTGAACCCAGCCTTGTCACGTTATGGTGGTAGTATTTACGTAATTACATCATAGCCTGTTCACGTAATGGTGGCAATATTCATGTAATTGCACCATAGCCTAGGCATATAATTTTGGCAGTATTTACGTAATTGCATCATAGCCTGGTGACGTAGTTGTGGCAGTATTTACGTAATTGCATCATAGTTTTGTCACTTAATGGTGGCGGTATTCACGTAATTGCATCATATTCTGGTCACGTAATGGTGGCGGTATTCATGTAACTGCGTCGTAGCCTGGTCACGTAATGGTTGGCAGTATTAATGTTATTGAACCCAGCCTTGTCATGTAATGTGGCAGTATTCACGTAACTGCATCATATCCTGGTCACGTAATGGTGGCGGTATTCATGTAACTGCATCGTAGCCTGTTCACGTAATGGTGGCAATATTCATGTAATTGCACCATAGCCTAGGCATGTAATTTTGGCAGTATTTACGTAATTGCATCATAGCCTGGTCACTTAGTTGTGGCAGTATTTACGTAACTGCATCATAGTTTTGTCACGTAATGGTGGCGGTATTCACGCAATTGCATCATATCCTGGTCACGTAATGGTGGCAGTATTAATGTTATTGAACCCAGCCGTGTCATGTAATGTGGCAGTATTCACGTAACTGCATCATAGTTTTGTCACGTAATGGTGACGGTATTCACGTAACTGCATCATATCCTGGTCACGTAATGGTGGGGGTATTCATGTTACTGCATCGTAGCCTGGTCACGTAATGGTGGCAGTGTAAATGTTATTGAACCCAGCCTTGTCATGTAATGTGGCAGTATTCACGTAACTGCACCATAGTTTTGTCACGTAAGGGTGGCTGCATTCACGTAATTGCATCATATCCTGGTCACGTAATGGTGGCGGCATTCATGTAACTGCATCGTAGCCAGGTCATGTAATGGTGACAGTATTAATGTTTTTGAACCCAGCCTTGTCATGTAATGTGGCAGTATTCACGTAACTGCATCATAGGTTTTTCACGTAATGGTGGCGGTATTCATGTATTTGCATCATATCCTGGTCACGTAATGGTGGCGGCATTCATGTAACTGCATCGTAGCCTGGTCACGTAATGGTGGCAGTAATAATGTTATTGAACCCAGCCTTGACATGTAATGTGGCAGTATTCACGTAACTGCATCATAGGTTTGTCACGTAATGGTGGCGGTATTCATGTAATTGCATCATATCCTGGTCACGTAATTGTGACAGTATTTACGAAACTGCATCATAACCTTGTCACATAATGGTGGCAGTATTCATGTAATTGCATCTTAGCCTTGCCACGTAATGGTGACAGTTTTTACGTAATTGCATCACAGTCAGATTGTCTCGTAATTGTAGCAGTACTGACGTTATCACAACATACACGCAATTTGGAGTCACTGAACTTTCTTTTTCAATTTAGAATTCATTTCAGGAATACGCCATTTCTATCCATCAGTGCATCTAGTATAAACCGGTTAAACATGTTGAAAATTGAACTGCGTCATAGTTGTGCGGATAAATATAATTTGTGTGTGTATTGGAGTACTATTATTTTAATTAAATTGAAACGATATCTGCGTGTTTTGTTCAGACCGTGGTCTGAACGTCGTGTTCAAGTGAATTTACATATGCGAAAGCGTGTTAAAAACACACTCGCAAAGAAATATGACATGGACCACCAGTTCCTACTTTTCATTAAAAATTCACAAAATAGTCCATTTATAGTCTGCACTTTCCTTTTAGAAGACTGGAACAAAAATATCCACATTTTTTGAGTAAAAACTGACAATTGACTCTAATTAGGGTTCATTTCCAGAAATATAAGAAAAAATTGCAGACAAATTTGGGTGAGAACGTCTGGTGGTGCACTTCCGTCAAGTGAATCTTCTTACATCTATTAGTTTTTTGGAGATCTATGATGAAATTGTTGCGTATCTGTTGATCGACTTGTTTGGTTGATTACTAGCGAATGGCTGTGTTATGTCTGTCATCGTTTAGGCCCATGTGAGGTCCTAGACGGAACTTGGCCCAGTGATTTGGAACTAATTACGAGATAACCGTCGCTATTCGGACTACTATTTCTGACAGTTTGGTATTCGCAGTTACTAATGTAGTTAACGATTAATCAAAAGATATGACGTATTCAGTACTTAGTGTGATTGGCTTTATGATTGAAGGTTACGCCCTAGAGTCTTTTAACTGCTTTGTAATTAGTTAAGGTTTTGAAAATGAATAAAGTTGTTTTGAGTTGGTCTTCGCGAATACACCAGGGCAGACGCAGTCTAAGGCAGTCTTGAGACGCAGTCTTGGGCTAGTCTTGGGCCAGCCTTGCGATAGTCTTGGGGACTTTTCCCCAGGGCGCTGTGTCTTATAGAGTACTCGACTGACTGACTAAAGACGGGAGTTGAAACGTATTTTGTTGTGTGCGTCCATTTGACTGTAAAGCTTATAATAAGTGACTTTCCCGATCCCGTACCTCAAGGGGACGCGATATAGAGACGAGACGATATTCCCCCTGACACGTATGGAGAACCCCAGAGGAGAAGAATTTCCCCCGTGATAGTTCATGAATTTAATTGTTGTCTCGTACGTAACGTCTAGCTTTGTTTTCATTGCCTGAATGTAACATTTTTAACTTTTAGGATTCATAAGTTATTTAATTTACGAGGGTACTAGGCGAATTTAATTGAAATTCGAGGTTGAAACGTTAAGCTTTTAGAGAATAACATTATAGAGCAACACATCAATTTTCTGGTACGTACCATTTAAAAATGCAGTATGTCACAAAGGATCGCAAACATTAATATTTTTACCAACAAATGTCATCTTTTATCAGTCTCCTTGTTGCTATGCATATACATTTACATTAATAGACTCACCTTTGACGCAAACTATCGCGATAATGACAGTGACAGAAAAGTCAATAATGCCTTTCTCTGTATGCATCCGGTTAGCGAAAAAGACAAAACGATTTCATAGTGTGTCGTGTGAAAAGAAACGAATTATTTGATGACGCCAAGGTGGATAGAAACCTCACTGACGTCACTTCTGTCTGTTAACCGTTATGATAATAACGAGAAATAACCGAATAAATCCAGGCAACATAGTCCACAAACAAATTCCTTGCATACGTGTTACTACGCATTATGCCCAAAAAGCATGTATGGTAGACTGACACAGTCTGGGCGATTTATTTCTTTTTAAATTTAAAATTAAATTTTAAAAAAATAGCGAAATGGAGGTGTTAACGCAAAATCCCCTGTAACTGCGAAATCACCCAGACTGTGGTGGTTTTGCGTTCACCCCACCTGTCGCAAAACTTGTTTTTCCAATTGTTTTAACTGAAAAAAATCACCACAGCTGGGCCAGTCCAGGTTACCTTTTACGTCACCGCTGTTTGGATGTTCTTTGTTGCAGCAAATGTGGTTTATAATATTATTGTAATTTTCTCGTACAATAGGTAAACAAAAAAATTATTGGCGTAAATCTATAAAAACAATACATATGTTATATATGGAATTTTCCTGTGCCTTGCTCTTACTTTGAAGTTAAAGAGAAAGGAATACGTGTTCTACGGTTATTAAGTATGTTTATGTATTAACTCAAAATGTGCCGTATTTTGCTTATGTGTTATAGAAGTGTTGACGTATAATTGAAAAACCTTAAATTTATGCGCTAAAAATGACATCAACATCTGTCTGTAATAAATTGTAAGAAAAACAATTCACGAACAACCGGTTTGATTTCGGTAGATTTGAAAACGTCCTTAATTCGCACAAAAAAAAAACTATTCACTGAATACCGGTGTAACATTGATATAATATAATTATAATTATAATTAATTAAATATAATTAATTAACTTAAATGTATTTTATAAAGTAACTTCATATGAATTTTCCAACCAACCCCATGTGCTGCGGATTTGCCTGGTTTTACTCATAGAATTGAATGGCGTAGTTTATCATAAGAAAAAAATATAATATATATTACGTGAGAAATAATATCGGAATGCTACATGAATATACTTGCCATCTGATTACGTAAATGTTTGATAAGTGCTGGTAATATTTGCATACAAATCTTATGTGTTATAACATATATATGCAAACTCGGGGTCGTACCTGGGAGGCATGTACCTGAATGTAAAAAAGTTTACACGTCTGTGGATTTTAAATCTTTGAGATCACAGAAAACCAACAATGAAGAATGTCATTAATATTTTCAACAATAAATGCAATAATATTGTATTTAAACTAACTTGATGTTTAGACTTCATCTTTTTTTAATACGTCAGAGAGTAGGAGGTTTCGTGCATATACTGTTTCTAAATTTGCATGCATATGGCCGGAGGCCTTAAAAATGAATTAACATTACTGTCGGAAAAACACACAGCATTACAAAGCGCGCCAGCATAACAATTGCGAGAACGACTGCGACTGTCATGTCATGTCATGACTTTGTGATTAAAGCTGTCATCAATACAAGAAGTAATTCGCTAA
Organism: Saccoglossus kowalevskii; assembly: GCF_978046115.1. NCBI lineage: Eukaryota > Metazoa > Hemichordata > Enteropneusta > Harrimaniidae > Saccoglossus > Saccoglossus kowalevskii. The sequence continues at coordinate 19,763,944 of NC_140641.1, forward strand.
TTTGTGTAGAACAACTTGGCCAGTGTTTGTAAATGGTTTATAAATAGATAATACTTCTTAAACATTTTTTTCGATTGTGGAGAATCATCATCTACACCCTGCATAATCTGCTGCCCACAACACGCCACGCCAGCTGGGATTACACAGGAAGAAGCAGGCTTGAAATATATCACGGTGTTACGCTGGTCTGCTGCAGGATCGAAAATGTCTGTTAAATATACTAATTTTATTTTCCCATCATTGTTCTTACTTATTCTACATGGAATTAACGGGGAAAAATTTCGATTATTAATACCTCTACCATCTCAGATTTATTTGCCGGTCAGCATCTCGCGCACAGCTGCGGCGGCATTGATCGCCATTGAAAAAGTGAACGCAGACGACACTTTGTTGCCGGGGCATAGTTTGGTCCACGACGAAATTGACACCTTGTGCGACTCTGTGCACGGCCTAGGAGTTATCGTTGAAAAGATGAAGGACCAGAACTATAGCGCGTTTATAGGACCAAGCTGCTCGGCAGTATGTCGACATGTGGCTAGACTAGGTGTGTTTTACAACATACCGACGTTTTCCCCGTTATGCAGCGACAACGAAATGAGGGATAAAACTGTGTTCAAGACCCTTGTTCGGACCGTCGGACCACAGTCGTCAAACGGCAAGTTTATGGCGGCTGTGAGTCAGCTTTTCAATTGGAAACGTGTCGCCATAGTTACTGATGATTATCTTGTATGGAGCATATCTTCCGATGGTGTTAAACTTGCATTGAACGAAGCTAACGTCACCATTAATTTCTACCTACAAGACAATCTTGATAACAAAGATCTCGGAGATATTCTCGCGGACGCCGCTGTGGTTTCTAGAAGTGAGTAAAATGACCGTTTCACAAAACGCAAATATTCGTCAACATTTCGAGGGAGAGAAATACACAAAGTCTGAAACATCTTGCAATGATCATTATCCTTTAGCAGATTAATAGATGAAGATTATATCAGAAACAATACTTCTAATAACAAATACAGATTCCTTCTGCGAGAAAACATGCTTAAATATGACATTTTTTTAAATATAAGCAATGAAGGTTATGAAAAAATTAAGGAATATTTATATCAACACTAATATGCCATGTTACTTCGTTAGACCTCAGACTAGTAATACAAGTTACTAATCAGAGGTTAGACAGGTGTGACGATGTACAATCATTATGTTTACAGTACTTTCAATTAATATACGTGATTCACTTCCTATAACAATCGAACTCGAAAAAGTGTCAACTAGATTGCTGACATGTTTCTACCGTCTCTACGGGTCTTTGAACATCTTTTCAAGTCTTAGAGGCAGATACTATATGTGATAGTTAACACTGCGATAAAAAAAACTTCCGTTTTCGACATTGTGAAATTCAGTCTTTCGTTTTTATGCATAAAAATACAGTGTTTTCACCAAGTAAAATCATATTTATTAAAGTTATTGTTCATACATGAGTTGTTGAACACACTACATAGATTGTAATTTCATTCAGCTTCTTTCAGTCATAATTCAGGACAAATAATTGGAAAGAATATAGAGAATATTGCAAATTATCGTTTTTTTCTGTAATATTCGTGAGTAATCGGCAATTACGAAAATTAGTTAAGGGTGCATGGGAAATACATTTCATTATGAATTATTCTTAATATAAATTTCTGAATTATCTTGTCAAAATCAGTTTTTCAAGTTTTTTTTTTCTCCCAAAATAACGAAAATGGTAAGTCTTTATCGCTGTGTTAGTTGTGTTGTAACCATTAAGGTCATCAAATAGACTTCATTAAAAATGTATATTATATGCAATGATGCTAATTTAATGCATTTACTCCCCAAAGTGCCGCGTGTTAAACGTTAAGTTGTCATACTGACGACAAAAGATATATCTTTAACATCTTTTAGTAAAAAGGCAATCCCCGAGGCAAGTGAGGACCCAATAGTTGTTATTGAATCATGATTTTTTTTCAATTAGTTGTAAATGTCAGAGTTCGTACTATTGACAATGACGTGATTGTTTATGAGTGTGTTGTGCGCATTTGAGTCATAAATGTTGCAACAAATCTAGTTTAACTTAATGGATTAGCTCCGAGGCCTGGGTATTCACAAAGCTTCAGAGAACTATCGAAAGAGTTATCTGAATTGAACAGCCTAATGCGACATTTGAAAACATCACAAAGTACGAATTTGTCATTTCAGTCATCATATTGTCGGCATGGGGACATCAGGTACGGGAATTCATGATCCATGCATATGACCAAGGATTGATAAATGGAGAATATGCGTTTATTTGTATATATCACTACAAGGACGTCGTTTCATTTGGTGACTTTTCCTGGGACCAAGGCACTGACGAAGAGGAAAATCAAAAGGCCAAAAAGGCGTATGAGGTATTTCAATGTTATTTACCTATCCGTGTTTTGCGCATGACAGTTTGTATTCGGGTTATGGTACTGAGGTCTCCAGAGTTCGATGACCGACTTACTGACGTTCACGCATTGTAGATTGCGTATATGTAATAAACCACATACTCCAGTTCACTAATCTCTAAGATTCATAGCTTTTCTCTCTCTATCTAGGCATTAATGTTTTTAGCAGTATTAATACCAGATTACGACGAATACACGGATTTTACAAAAGAGGTCAAAGCAAGGTCATCGTCCGTATATGGTTATGTTTATGCGGATGATGAAGATGTAAGCTAATGCATACGTTATTTTGCACTACAATAATAGCTGCGCGTCGGTCGATACTCCCACTATACTGTCTTGGTGCATACTTTGAGGTATCCTCGTAATAACCTTATTATTATACATCGTTTCCTTCTAAGGATACATCATGGAAATGCCGAAATCCAAAAAGTTTAGAACAGAAACAGCAAACCTCTTTGTGTGTAGTCCGGACAAACCCTGGTGGCAGCCATGTTTGTTTTTATTATTAGAGAACGCTTACACGCGTACTAATTCCATATTTGGAATTTGTATTTCCTTATATGGTAGGATGAAAATACCCAGTAAAATACCGCAAAATTACGGCACGCTGCAACTTATGGCGTTACGGTGACTGATGTATAATAATGGTTACTATGACTGTTCCCATATAAAAATGTTTTAATTTATCTTGTCCTTTTCAAGTATTTTTTATAGAAAAATCGATATCTTTATTTGTGTATTGAGAACAATTCCTGTACGGTGTTGGAAAACACGACTTGTTCAGATGCTGTGAATTCAAACTGTTGTGTGTGTTTATCTGCTTAAATTTAAGCATCTGAAAAAAATACTAACTTGCAGGTTTTAGAAATTTATAATTATAATTTATAATAATGTTTTTACATATAATGTGTGTATTACATCGTCATTTATTCTGTATTACCTCATCATTACTAGTACACCTCTGTTTTACATGCAGGTGTCGATTATAGCCGGTTATCTCCACGACGCAGTGTATCTGTACGCAGTGGCTTTGAATGAAACCATCAACGAAGGAGGGAATCCATACGACGGCCTAACAATAGCACATAGGGTGTACAGTCGAACAGACTTACCAGGTAAAAAACAAATGTAATCGTCAGTTTCTTTGGTTATCCATCGTGCATTCCGTAAATATCACATGAAATAATTAACTTTTTAAATTACCCACAATGCATCGTCCACGATCACGTGAGAATGAACATGTCCGGTCAACAAACCAGATTTATACTTCAGATTTTTGTGAGAAGCAATTTCTGGGAATTACTGTATCCCGTTATAGGATATTGCCATCTTTATACAGATAAATCACAGATAGATCTGAACTAATATTATGGAAGCTACTGTCGCCGCCATATTGTTCCGAACACCAGAACAGCAACATTGCCAGCTAAGTTGCTGATTGGTTTGCTAAGCATGTTCGGAGATCGTTACGCGATTAGAGCAAGTTGGGTCAAACCAACCTCAACAGGAGAAGTCAAACTAATAGTGGGCGACAGTAAATAAAAAATTTCGATTATTTATTTGATATATAACTCTATTTTCCGTGTCATTCTGATGGTAACCAAGGAAAGAATGAAACATAAAACGTAAAAATTGAATAAGTATCATGCATACATGTCGTGATTTTCCAGGTGTTCTGCGCATGACAATAGATGATAATGGTGACCTTGATTCGGACTATATGCTGTTAGATATGCAGTATCATGACGACGACAGTTATAAGGTGAGTTGAAGATACAGCGCGTACTATTCCGATACTTACAACTTTAAATAAAATGTATCTAGTGTAATAGTGTACAGAGATGACAAAACTCTCGTTACGTTATAGATTCTAATTCCATATTTGAAAAAAACAAAGTATAGTATATGTAAACATTTTAAGGTCTATGATGTAAATTAATTAGTGTGTGAACGCGAGATCCCGAATTCTACGAGATATGCAGCAGTTAGATGATGCAATAACATATGCTGTATATCTTTAGTTGACTACAGTTGGATACTATTACGGGAAAGATAAAGTGTACGTACCGAAAACTGACACGGAAATACAGTGGCCAGGAGGAGCAACAGAACCACCACTAGATACGCCTATATGCGGATACAAAGGGGAATTATGCAGAGACACTAGTAAGTTAATAAATGTCACTCTAGTCACCGCCCTGATTTGATGAACACCGTGACGCGCTACCGGCTTGACAACAGATTCTTGTTGATAAAAGCTTAAAATGTGTGAAATATGTATAAAAAATATAAACATGAATAAATATTAATAAAATTATTTAGACCTTGATCTCACCCAAAACCTACCGGATGTGGCTTTGCTAAAATTAAACTATCAAGATGAATCTAATTCCTCTGTATGTATTGTGCATGTTGTTATGTGTTTGCATCTATCAATGTCATCCATCAGAAGTACCACAAGCATATACAGTTCTTCGCACAAATTAATGAAACATTTGTTTTTCTTTTCAGAGCCACTAGGTGTTCTGCCTATCATAGGAATAGTTCTAGCGATACTCGTTGTCGTTCTACTAGTATTATTCATAATACTATACAGGTAGGCATCATACCATTTACATGGGTGGATTATACGACGGATAATAAAATACAGTGGATACATTTGAATTCCATGATGTGATATTTTGACAATTACTGACTTGAATGATTAACGTGGACAGACACGTGACATAACGGCTTTAAAGCGAGAGAGTCGTAACCTGCGCATGCGTCAGATGGCCATAGCGTGTCATTGTTTACAAACAAGCGTCTACCCATGAGTCTTTGCGTTTTTAGCGTGTGTTGTTATCGTCGCTTGGGACTCAATTTCCGCGCGTGCGCAGGTGACGACCCTCCCGCTTTAACGTAAGGCAGGGAGCATCGTGAATAGTTTAATCGATTTTCACAATGTCTGTAATTCATTTGAGTTTGATATTGTCATAGCCTGGAAAATTACTTTTATAATTGTTTCCTACTTTTATTTCTGATCATATAGGCGTTATAGGCAACAGAAGGATATCGCCGATATGCTATGGAAGATAGATTTTCACGATATCATCATTAGTGATAGGAAAGATGCGGAGTCATTCTCCTCCAAGGTGCATCATCAGTTGTGAATGGGGTCTAAGTTGTAGGAATCATAAAGTATATGCCAGCGAGATGTTGAAACATTTAACAGATGAGAATGTGTGTATGTGGAGTTAACTGGACTGAATAATCATGTCCGCCCTATCATCCATCCGTGCTTCCGTGATACATTGTTATTTGTTGGATATTCTGCTTAATTATTTTGTTGTGTGGTCTGATTCATTTGGGCGTTCAGAGGCCAGGTGCTTAAACGGTTCACTAATATGGTTTAGCAGTACCTGCCATCCTTCCACTGCGTTTGTTATCAAGAAAGAATAAAAACAACAAGTCATAGACTTGTAATATTTCCGATATACGATAGGCGGCGTAAGTTTCTTAACTTGGGGGTGGGGGTGGCAGAGTAAATGTGTGAAATGTTATGAGCAAAATTTATGACAATGACAAATTTATTTATTTATTTATTTAGCTCTAACTGGAATCTTTCCTAGATTCAATCCTTCAGTTGTTTTTTATCAGAATTTAATATATACTAAGTTTGTCTTGTAAATTGAATCTCATTTTTGTTATCCGTTCTTCCGACTGAATACAACCGAGAATTTCTGAATCCTTCAATCCAGCAACTAAAACTATGATAGTGAAGTAATGTTATGTGTACTCTGTTTCCAGTTATCATTGATTTCATCTGCGAGATCTGTTAAAAGTGTTGCGGAACAAGTGTTTACAACGACTGGAATATACAAAGTAAGCGTCATAAGTGTTCTAGCTGTGTATGGTGTTTACCCACTGTTCTAAAAAATACTTGTTTTGATATAACAACGTGTGGCAATTAGTTTACTAGGTGGCTATTCAGCAAATATACTGCACGTAGACGAAGTCTTCCGAAAATCAATTTATAATTCAATTATTTTATATTATCACCCACCGTTTAGTGTTATGTTTATGTTAACACTATATGATATCAAATTTTAAATATTATTTTCATAAATATTTTATCTGCAATTTATCCTGTAATAACACTCTGTAGTTGTTCATGACTCTTAGAACAGTTATTCAAGTGAAGATAAAAAAAATAGTATCATATAATATTATTATAATATTATTTTTCCAGGGAGTACGACAAGCTATAAAATATTTGGACCATTCCAAGTTTCACTTGACACGTGCAACGCTTATCGAACTGAGACAGGTAAGTACGTCGAGTGTTGTTATGATGGAGCGTAAGTGCTTGTTTATATGGCATTGGAACACCTTTAGTTTTTGCATTACGGTGGTACAAAAATGGACATTTAATCTAGCTCAGTTATATGAAAGTTAGTGCTTGAATGATTATTTACGCGAAAAATGTATCTCCAAGTTTAAAGCGGGGGAGTCGTCACCTACGCATGCGTCAATTGGGCATAGCGTGTCATTGTTTACAAACAAGCGTCTACCAATGAGCCTTTGCGTTTTTAGCGTGTGTTGTTATATCATCGCTTGGGACTCAATTCCCACGCGTGCGCAGATGTCGTCCACAACATCATGTTCGTTATGACTTTCAAGTAAACAACGCATGTATAATATTTTATCGTCTATATTCTGTTCCATATGCTGTTACATGACTAAATTTATTTTTTCCCAACCAGTGTTTTTGCTTTTTTTTTCTCTTACGCAGTTGCATGGCATACAACATCCAAATCTGACGAGATTTGTTGGCGCATGCGTGGAACCAAAGTGTTGCCTTGTAACGGAATATTGTCCAAAAGGCAGCTTAGCGGTATGTAAATTTAGATTACGAATGCAGTTGATATATATATATATATATATATATATATATATATATATATATATATATATATATATATATATATATATATATATATATATATATATATATATATATATATATATATATATATATCTGATATATATCATATATATATATGATTATACAGATACGTTACCAAGGTGACATTACAAATCAGGCTGTTCGTGCTTTGTTAACATTCCCCCATGCTTCCTTGGTAATTTAACCAGTGGGAGAAATCTAGTTTATTTAACGTTACTACAGATGTCAGATGTTGTGTGTATTCATTTGATTTTTTCAGGATATATTGGAGAATGAGTCGATAAACCTGGATTGGATGTTTCGGTTCTCTCTAATCTTCGATATTGTTAAGGTAGATGAAATTACTTTCAAATACGTGGGAATTTGTAGAATTTCTTGTATAGATTATTTTTACTATGGCAGTGTACAGCTCCGTTCACTTGAATTAACCCGAAGGAGCAATCATACAAACCAATTATACTGTCGAAAGAAATAGTATTTGTCTCCGGGCTGTGTGTGGATTTACATTTATCCATCTTTTCAGGGAATGCAATACATTCATAACAGTGTTATAAAGATTCATGGTAACCTGACCTCGTCTAACTGTGTGGTTGACAGTCGATTTGTGTTGAAAATCACCGACTTTGGTTTGAATGAGTTGCGTACAAATAACATGTTGACAGTTGATATAGCCGACTCCTACGCTGACTATGCCAGTATGTATACTTGTTTTGTTTTTAAGTTCTTTGGATAAAATAAAAAAAGGCGAATGATAATCACATGCTAGACTATGCTTCGTAGTTGAAAATATTTGATATGATGTGTTCTAATTGTATTTGTTATGTTCTAAAACCGAGCCTGATTTTCAAGAAAATCAATATTTCACGACAATATCTCTATACATCATCATGTATTGAGAAAGATAAAGATTTGTGTGTGTGCATAGTAATGAAACACACATTTTTCAAGCGCTTGAATTTAAGCGGTTTCTAGTAGTGTGATTTTAAGTCCGGTTCATCCGAAAAACTCACTTGGTGGTTTTAGAAAATGAGAAGTTGAATTGTAACACGTTATATGTATTCATATTTATGTTTAATTATCTGTGAACAACCTTTCGTAATTAATTTTTGTAATTCTTGTATTTGTCTCAGTGAATCACATTCTCAACTAAGCGAATATTGACCACTGATTAGCTACTAAACTTATTTATTTATTTATTTATTTTTATTTTCAGAATTACTCTACCGAGCACCAGAACTACTCAGAACCAAGACGCCAACTCGTGGCTCTCAGAAAGGGGATGTATACAGTTTTGCCATTGTTCTACAGGAGATTGTGACGAGGTGCGGGCCATACGGTAATAATGAAGAGGACGACATAACTCTTTCTCCCCAGGGTATGAACTTTAAGCCTTTTAGCCACTTTTTCACAATCAACGTGTATCAAGTCCTGGGTGTATTTCTTCCAAAACAAAGAAATTATTGAAAAATATACTAAAATGTTGAACCAAATGTTGAAAGGGACATACCCCACGACACTAAATGACACCCGTTGACGGATTGACGCGCAATATGCAAAAGCATTAAACCGATAACGATAAACACTGAAATGAATTATGCATTTAATGATTGGGTAATAATGTGGTGAATCAGCAGCGACTATAAACGAAGTTATGGATATTAAATACATTGTTTAAATTGAACGGAACTGAACTCAAAATTCACCAAAGCCAACACAAATTATACTATATATATACTGTACATTAAAATGAGGTTATTACGAGGATACTGAAAAGTATTTACGAAGACAGTACAGCTGGAGTATCGACCAACGCGCAGTGGAGGTCAATGCGACCGCTTACATCTTTTCCTCCCAGGAATACATCATGGGAATGCCGAAATCCAAAACGTTTCGAACGGATTTGGAGAACTTCTTTGTGTTGGGTCCGGTCAAAATCTGGGGCAGCCATGATTGTTTTTTTATTATTATTAGAGGACGCTTACGCGCGTAATCGTTCTATATTTGGAATTCGCGTTTCTTAATATGGTAGAATAAAAATAGCCAGTGCAATACCGAAAATTAAGGCGCGCTTTATCTTATGGCGTCAAGGTATATACTAATTATTGTTATTTTCAAACATACTGTGTCATTTGCAATTTTATATTCACTGATTTTATTTCCCCGTACAACAAACTCACTGATTGTTCCAATTTCTTGCAATTGATATATAACCAGAAATAGTTGAAAAGGTTCGAATAGGAGGGGAACCTTTATGTCGACCAGTTCTTGGTATGACTGACTGTACGGAAGGTGGAAAAAATCTTATGCGGGCATGTTGGGCTGAAGATCCAATCAGTCGACCAGATTTCCACCGAATTCGGTTAGAAATTAAGAAAATGAATTCCGTATATGGGTAAGTAGTAAAAAGCCATATTGGTCATTCCGTGTTTGATTGAGCAGAAACGGGCATTCTTGGTGCGTAGAACCTGAAATAGCCACTGGTGGCGCTGTGTAGTTTCGAAATCTCTAGTGGATCGCAAAGGTAGACTTAAAGTATAAAACGCAGCAGCACTTGTTAAATCGGAGGGGAGGCAAGGGGGTAGCTGGTACAGTTTTACGGGAAATAAAAAAGGCTTTTCACAATTTACAAGGAAAAAAAGACGTTTTTACAGTTTACAGTGAAAATTGAATTTTGCAGTGAATTGTGTCATCTAGTCGTTTTACAGTTTCGAAAATGAAATTTCCCTTGATTATTCTTTACGACGTTTTTTTTTATTTGGATGTGAATTCTTGTATGTACTGAGAAAAATGACACATTTTTGCAGTGTACGAACAAAATATTCGATTGATTACGTTGTACGTCTAACCTGTGATTACAGAATTACGGAATTTATTTTTTCAATTTACGTTGTACGAACAAAAAAATATTGTAATTACGTTGAACGAAAATAACCCTTGCCCCCCCCCCCTCAAATCTGGTGACCAGTTTAGTGTGGTGGAAAGCGTGTACAGTCTTTTAATAATCACTGTGAAGAGAGTGGGCAAAACCGTAAATATGTACTTGTAGTGTTTCATAATAATGCAATACGTGTATATTAATTATCTAATTTGCATAAATTAGAATATGGTTTGGTATATCATAGATATATATCAAGTAATTATTAGATTTCAATAAAATGTGGTACATAGATACTGTCAGATAATCCAAAATATTCTCTATTTCATGCATCCTACCCTCAACACAAGTGAGGTCTTTCTATGCTATTTAAACTGCATTGTGTCGCGATATAAAACATTTTTTTTATATAAATATCGAAAGGCGCGCGAAAATAAAGTACTCGGTCAAGAATTAATAATTCAAAATAACGCTTGTCTGTCTTGCAATTACTAACGCATCATTACGTATTTGTTGCTATTTTGTTTTGTGACAGAAACAGTGAGAATATCATGGACAATATGGTTAGGAGAATGGAACATTATGCAAATAACTTGGAAGCCATCGTCACGGAAAGAACTTCACAACTTGCAGAAGAACAGAAAAAGTCTGAGCAACTGCTGCATCAACTATTGCCAAAGTAAGTGGAACTGAACTTTAGAAGACCTAATTAACGCTTTGTAACGTCTCAGTTTGTACTCGTTGATCTGCGCAACAGTCAAAGTTTATACGAGACCCATATACCTCGCGCATGCGTGGCGCAACGACTACCGCCCTTTAATTATATAGACAATTTCTTTGGTGATTGTAAGGTAGTAAAGAGTCGCGGGCGGTATTAAGTTCTCGTTGCACCAAGGTCAAAACTAGATACTTTTAATTTCCATTAGAAGAGCGTATTGGATTGTGGGAAAACCAATGTTTATTGACACAGACGTCGCACATGCGCAGCGCGAAGACCGCCGCTCTTTAAGTCAACGCATATTATGCATGCCTTGGTTTCAAAATTTGGAAGAAAACGTGTAGTCGTCAAAATCACAACCCACAGCGCTCCACGTTGGCTTAGGTGTTGGTATGATACAGTATTGTTGTTTGCAGGGCGGTAGCTGATCAGCTGAAGCAAGGAAATCGGGTTGAAGCGGAGACGTACGAATGTGTTACGATATATTTCAGTGATATAGTGGGGTTTACGTCCATGTCGGCGCAGAGTACTCCTATGGAGGTTGTGACCTTTCTCAATGACCTTTATGTCTGCTTCGATGACATCATTGGTCATTTTGATGTATATAAGGTAGGCATTTTCTGTTTTATTGTCCGTCATTGATGGAACCGTGATTATGATAACTCAACTATTACACCACCAGACTTTCTCGTCCAAATTGTTCTGCTCTTATTTTCTTATGTTTTTCAATATTTCAAGAAATGATCCCTAATTTTGGAGCAGACAATATTTGAATCAATTTTCAGCTTTTACTCAAAAAGTTGGTTATTTTTGTCCTAATCATTGAAGGAAAGTGCGGGGTATAAACAGGACTATTCTGTGAATTTGAGATCGGAAAAGAGGGAACTGGTGGTGAAAAGGTTAATGGTTGGCGGGGGAAGGTTATCCTCATTTAGGTTTTTAACCGTCAATAGTTCAAGTTCACTGAGACCGAAATCAAAATAACCGATTGACTTTTAAAATGTTTGCTGTCACCAGCCTATTTTACGAAATAATTATGTATTTTAGTTGATGGTGGCAATGTGACAAGTGTTACTCGTCGTCATGCTTTTACCGATCACATTCAAACTCAACACAAAAATCATGCATAATTACTGACATATGTATGTTAATACGATTGTCTTTGTTAGGATTGTCTGTATTGGGATCACTCATATTGAGATACAGATGCATGCATGCAGATTCCACACTGATATATCGCCTGATTTAATTGGAAGTTTGCACACAGGTTATCGAATGTGTCAAGTTGACGGCCATTTTGTCTAAAGTCCTAAATCGCAGTCACTCTGTAAACGTGTACAGAACCATTTCTCAGGATGATTTCATTCAAACTTTGTATTCGAGGTTCGAATAAAAATGGTCGGCCATTTGTTTTTATTCATGTCCATGCCGATTCCTCACTAATGTCATATTCATTTCGAGCATCTTTAATAACTCCTATATCTTTAAGATGGCTTGTATAATTTCAATACTAGTATACATACTGAAATCTGGTTTTCCCCGATTGAACCAAATATTCTCTTCCCAGTATAGTACATTGTCAGCAATGAATGGTCACATCACCATGATATAAACGCAACTATTCCTATGATCACTGCTAATGATTATAGGATTATAGGAGAACTGTACATTCGCAAAACGTGTTTGTTTTAATGTAGTACTCTGTGGAAATGTTCAAAAAATAGCCATCAGATGATATATAGTTTGTTATAATAATATTTTTAGTAACTTTTAGAGAATGTCTGCACGTTTTACTTCTGCTACGTCAATGTTTTTTGGTTTATAGGTTGAGACGATTGGCGATGCATATATGGTAGCATCCGGGCTACCACTCCGCAACGAGAACAACCACGTGACACAGATTGCACGAATGTCACTAGCGTTGCTCAATGCTATTAAAGAATTCAAGATTCGACATCGCCCGGAGGATCTTCTTAAGCTTCGTATTGGTATACATTCAGGTAATAGTGGTGTAACCGTAAACTATCCCAAAATAGTTCATTGCGTGCATAGTTAGTTTTACAATGATAGATGTAAAACTGCCTATCACTCAAAGTGCGCACATATCTGACTGTTAAAGATACAATATGGGCGAAAAAAATATATTGTTTTAATAAAATTGTTCGATGATGCATGTTGATGACGAAAGTATGTTTATTATAATCAAAAACTATTACAAAATAGTATTTGTTCGAGGAAAACGAAAAACACTATTACGCATGTGCAGTAATTATTGAACGCGCATGCGTATTAGGGAATCCTCCAGTTTCTTCGAACGAATACTGATTTGTGTGCTACAATACCAAAGTTTTTGATTCGTGATCATTTAACGTATAATTATTGGCAACAGCAGATTGTTATAGATAGCCCTTTATATTTTGACCAACATGGGGTTATGTTAGGATAACTGTTTCATTTTGCACAGAGCACATACAATTTCATATATCAATGGCTTCCAGTATACCTTATCTGCAAATGGCCGCCGATATCTCGTTGGGAGCGAGATAACCACGAGACTTGTTTTTACCTATCAAACAGTGTTCAATTATATCCTGTCATCGCGTCTACCTAGTATTTCAAGAGCGGAAGTGATGGCTGAAGAAAGTGAACACAAAAAGATTTTCGTGACTCTGGCTCTCTTAATGAGATCTCAGGGGCTATTTACGTCCTAAGGTGTATACAATAGGGCTCATACCACTAATTGAAACTCCATAGACGACAATGTTAACATATGACGAGATTGCTATATGAAAATGATAAACAAAGTTGAAAACATGGCTCAAAAATGGGAAATCAGCATGCCAGTAATCAACCACATGAAAAAAAAATAACATGTTGGCCAGCTCAAACTCTCGCAAATCTCAGGTAAACAAGACACACCTACTGTATTTCGATTGCACCTAAAGAAATCACTGGAAAAACACCAAGATTAGAACATCCAAATACGCACAGAATAAACTCACAGGTACACAGTCGCTAAGTAGTAAACAAAAGACCACATGTTAGTCTCAACTTTGGCCCAGGTAATCACGCCCTCAAACAGGGAGCACCTATGAGAAAAAGAAATATTAAAACAATTTCATTGGTTCTTCAAAGGCATTTAAATTGAATGGGCTACGAACGGTCATTGGTTGATTAGTGGTATGGGACCAATATATGCAGCCTACAGCGTTAATGATACGCGTATAATGCGCCATCAGTGGTAAATTTGTTATTTCTGATCAATTCAACATTTATGTTTGTATAGAGGCTGTATTTGTATTCGAATGTTTCTTATTTCCTGCTCAGGCCCAGTTGTAGCAGGTGTGGTAGGGTTGAAAATGCCGCGCTATTGTTTGTTTGGTGACACAGTGAACACTGCTTCTAGGATGGAATCAAACGGCGTAGGTAAAGTCGGTCAATTTGGTATTCGTTTTTTTTTTTTTTTTTTTTTTATAGATTTCCGCTACATTGTGTACGGTACATTGTGTACCGCGACTCGTTTGTATAATTCTGTCAAGATGTCACATCCTGAATTAGCAATATTCTATTTAAATTTCAGCACAAAAGATCCACATTAGTCCTTCTACCCACGATTTGTTGGCATCAATCGGGGGATTCCGAACTGACAGTCGCGGTGAAATCGAAATAAAGGTAACGGCACAGCTTGAGTTCACTGTAGATGTTCTGTGTTCATTCTGCCTTTCGCGCTTCTTTGGTCAGATACAAATTGTCTGAGTAGTCACATTTGCACACATTTTAATGAGCCCTAGTCGTCGTGCAGCCACCACTCGTTATTTTCACGTACAATCAATATATTGTACATGCTTTGTAAACGTTGCGTGCGACCCATGTCGAACAGACGCGACAGCATACAACGTCCACAAAAGCATTGTGCACTATACCCATGTGTACGTCTATGCCAATTCGCGAAACACGTGTTAGAAATACGAGTAGTAAATATAAGTAACAGGCGTTATTTTTATCAACCATAACTGCAGTCGCAGTGAGATCTACATACTAACATGTATTTCTGATTGCGCGATCGTCAACGAAACGATCCAATCGTACAGACTATATAATGTGGTATGGTATTGTATAGTAATGATTGTACATGTCTGTTTTCGAACGTTTTATAGGGGAAAGGGAAGATGACAACATACTGGCTCCTCAACAACACGCCTGATTCTGACAAAGTTGATACCAAGAAGGGTTAAAGACGCTGTCAATACATTGTACATGTATATATGCTTACTTCTGGCGCTGTAAATTACATAGAAATTTTTTTTTTTTAAATCTCAATTTTGATTTCTTTTGTTGAGAACAATTGTACATACTAATAAGATATTTTAAATGTACGGAATTCATAAATTATTATAAGGTTCTTTGTTTCTAAAAATTCTGAATATCTAGCAGATTATTAAAGAGTCATGAGCTTCATTTTCTTTTTTTAATCCGTGTAAATACAGAGTCAAAATTCCCTTCGTGGAAAAGTATTTTAAATGTATCTTTACAGTTTGTATCCCAGTGGCATAATTTTATGGTTAAGTTCACTTTTGTATTTATGGTGTAATTTTTTTTTTTTTAATCAGAACAACAATTGTTTGTACATAAATGTACATAGGAGTCGTGAACATGTGAAGAGTTCTAAACAAATCAAAGTACGCGGTGAAACAATTTCAATTGGAATGCTCTAACTTTTGTGTCAAGTGAACAAATAAATGGAAGTTTGTAGTACAAAGAAAGTTCAGATACAGACAGAAACTTTTTTTTCAAAGAAAAAAATGGCACTAGATGGAAGTTGAATTTATACTACAAATTGGATGTGATTTTGTGATTCTTGATGTTATCCGAATTTCGTGAATTAGATTACACAAGGAAAGAAAATGGTCTGGAGAACAATCAGGAATATTTTGAAGGATTTTTTTTTTTATCAGAGTATCCCAAATACATATTAGTTGGCGTGTCTGTCAGGGATTTAATATAGTATAATTTTATTGACAGTCTGTGTACTTTTGCATACATTTACTTGCCATTGGATTGATGTGTATAATTATAGTGTTCTGATATGTAAATATTGATATAAATATTATACAGACACCTGGTCCAACTGTTTACATCAATATTATAAGATATATTCTCGGATCATTCACGTATTTATAAACGCATATACAGTATATATAGTTGATGTTAACACAACTTTCAATACAGGATAGGCTCAATGTGCGAATTGATATAAAACACTGTCAAATTACGGCGGTTTCGGAACAGTTTTGTTACACAATCTCACATTTCCCTTTCCACATAGCGAATTGTAAAATTGTATTTTCTGCAAGCTAATTTATGTATTTATTGAAATTCTAAAATTATAAAGTGGTGGTGCGATAGGAATAATGTATATTTTAAAGGGCGGTGGTCGCCACGACACGCATGCGCGATATTCGAGTTGATAAATTGAAGCAAGTATACTTGTTGATCTGCATGAAGGTATAATACTGTATTATACTCTCTATGATCTACGTGAAATCGACACGGTGGCATTTTGATGAACAGGCAGCGGAGTCCAAATCTTGTTATATACATGTACCTTTGTACAGTACACTCTGATCTATGGAATACTCGAAGTTGTTCTGTTAATTAATGTGTCCGAACTGCAGTATGACAGAATTAATGTTAAAACATTTCTTGTTCGTATGGAACCCACATATAATGCATGCGTGGCGCGACGATCACCGCATTTTAAATCCAGTAGCAACAGCCAATGAGTGCAATCATATACTGTATATCATATATTTGCATTTTCGCTCTCCGTACCCCACTCCTACAATTTCAGCATTTGACACTGTTTACACACTTCGAGTTTTCGGTTAGTGTCATCGGCCCTCTTAGCGGACAACCGTCGTCGTCGTCGTAGCAGTGGATCGCTGTTGTAAGTCTCAATGGGAACGGTGGTGGAATTTTTACTGATACATATCGCTGGTTTCTTCTCACAGCGGCATCGCCATTTTGTCATAAGCTTTCTTGAAAGGCTTGGAGCTACAAGGCGCGAAGGCGACACACATACAGCTGGGGAATGTTCCTTGTGGTATTCTTGAACTAGTTTTCTGTTCGCCTCCTTTAAGCACGATGCACAGGATTTGGGTCCCAGCACTTCGCAGTACTGTCCATATATTCTGTCAATGTGGGGACATACCATGGTACGCATAATATGAGGATATTTATCAGTATTCAACACCGCCCTTTCAAGCATTTCGTCTCGGAACACGTTCAACTCTGTAACCAAACCACTGCGTGACCTCTCTTCGGGATCCCGAGTGTTGCTAAGGCGACGTTCAGTGATTCTTAGTGGCAGTGTTTCTATGGAGAGACGTTTTATTGCTTCTGGTACAGCTAGGTTCACGCCCGTCTCCCCGCTGTCTAAATTCGTGCGCCTGGCGTCTTGGCGTCCTTTGACGTCGTTGACATTCTGCTGACTATCTGTTGTGTTTGAATTATGTCTAAAATAATAAAATAAAATAAAAATAAATAAAATAAAATAAAACAACGTTTGTTTGGGCGTCAACTATAATAATTGAATTCTAAATGAAAATTTACTTGCGGAAACCGCATTCATTACTAAATTATTTACGTTTCAAATCAGAATATATGCGGCTTTCAAATATATAGGTATAGCGCTAACAACATCTCATTTCCTATCCAAATTTATGCAAAAATCAACAATGGGATATCATAGACATCTATGTGGATTTCCAGGAATGTCTCAGTACCCATTCCGACGTATGCAAATGTTTAGACACTATGGGATTGTGGTTGGACAAATCGTCTGTAAATCAATATGTCACATTTGTGGGCAAAATTTCCACATACACAAGCAAGACAATTTAATCCCGACTTAAAGGGCGGTTGTCGTCGCGCTACGTATGCGCGAGATATATGGGTCTCATATAAACAAAGATGGCGACTTTGGCTGTTGCACAGATCAACGAGTACAAACTGAGAAGTTTTAGTCAGGTATTTTTTAAGTGCTTGGAAGGTATCGAAGGAGTCACCAGCGGTAATTAGTGCAAGTCGCGCCCAAGTCAAACCTCGTCATACTTCTGATTTTCATTAGAAGAGCGCATTGGATTGTGGGAAAATCAATGTTTATCAACACAAATGTCGCACATGCGCGGCGCGATGACTATCGCCCGTTAAGCTTCGCTGAATTGTTAGTCGTCAAATAAAACAAATGAACTTCAAGAACTTCAAACGTTCCACCAACATTGTTACTCGGGCTATATCTGGGAAACAACGCCAAAACTCCGATGTAATTCTTAAAAAGAGAAAATGTACTCACATCATCACTGCGCGCACGGCCTTCCCACAGCGTGTTTGGAAAAAGTCGTCTTTGGAGAAATTGTAGACTGTGTTGATGTTCAGAGATAACCTCTCTATCATAGATGGCACAGATCCATCTTCGGATGCCATTTCCCAGGTCTTCCTCATTTCTAGGACCGATCTAGATGGCATTTGTGAGATGGGAGTTCGCCTTGATAGCATTGTCTTATTTTAGTGTGGTTACAGTACCTACAAATCAATGGAAGACCGAATGATCAGCGTGCAGACCACAGCTAGATTATCAAGTCAGTATTCTGCGTCAATCGTGGAACACCTCGTCGGTTATATTGTTTAGTCCACCAACTTGTGCAAAATACCGTCGATATTCAAAACTCGTCTTGGCAAGTATTTTTATGGGAACATTTCTATGTCACTTCGACCAATCCAGTCATAACCTAAATGATTTTTTAAGTACATCGTGGACGTACGAAAACGTTCATTAGTATACTGACTAGTGTGTATCTGACTAGAAAAGTGAGAACTCGGACGGAAACACATTTTGGAAAACAAATTGTGAACTTGAATAAATTGAATACAATACATACCTTGGCAACGTTGTTTTTTGATGAATAAATCGATACCACGGTGCAACAGCTTTTTATCACTACCCAGTGTTAGCATAACAACAAGGAAATGCCTACTTTAACATGTGTCCACATGAAGGGCAGCTTTGGTGGGCTGTGCTTCGGTCGCGGTTTATCCAACACAGTATATGCGCAGAGCTGTGATCTTCTTGTCAATCAGTACAACTTACTGTGGGTGCTTAAAATGTTCGCAACAACTCGTTAACCCGGCACTTACGTAACAGCCAATAATTTACCACCTCATTGTTCAGAGTGAATACAGCTTGATCGAATAAAGGCTGTGGGTAAATCGATTTATCGTTATTTCCTTCAGCCATGCTAATATTGTTTCTTGTGGTACTTTTTTAAAGCTTAGCGGTAACTCGCACGTCAAGGCACGTTGCTAAAAATAAGTACCATCATTTTATTTCAGTAAGACTGTATTTTCCCATGGATTATTTTGAGCATGTAACTGGCTATTTGTAAAAACTTCACCCGTGTCCGTCGTTGATATTCTCGTATCTAGAAGGATTGCTGCAGCCATGAACCGTCTTACACGACTTGAAAGGATGTCTAAAAGTTCATGATTTCGATAACATGAACATTATTTTTTGGAGTTTCGGGGAAGGAGTATTAATAGCAGCAAACTTGAATGAAGCATCCACTTCAATCTCGAGAAATACAGGAGACTAGGAACGTACGTGCCGTTAAAACAGTCCAATACCTCTGTCACTGAATGTACTAAAACTTGCACGTTGGTTCTCACAATTTGAAACCTGATGTGTAACTCATGTTTGATATGTTAAGATTGTTTTAAAAATCATTTTTGGTTATTATTATTTGAAGCTGCACTGTGGACGAAAACCTAGAAAACCTATTTTCAATCTGACAGGCGAGATCAAAGTACCGACAACATCGAAACTGCCCAATTCGCGACAACCATAGTAAACGTTGAAGATTACGTCACAAGATACATGTATGTACCTTGTCATTAAAGCGCGGTGGTCGTCGCGCAGCCCGTGTTCGAATTTCATGTAAATAAACAATGTATTTTACACGCGTTGTCTACGTCGCTATGAGTCTCATGTCAAACAGGACGCGGAGCGACGACTGATGCCCTTTAAATATCACCGACATATTTTGATTTTTCCCTTACTTCACGTCTCCAATTAGAAATGATCACCAAAATACGACATTTAGATCCACTAATTACATGTAAATACAGAGTTGGCAAAATATATGTCAATATGAACTTTGAGTTAATACATATAGAACATTACTCGCCATAGGACAATTGATCAGTTCTTTATCCAGAATATGAGCGACATTTATAGAGCGTTTTCTTCAAAACAAAGTTGACAATGTACTGTAAAGCTGTCTGTTATTTGCCATATACATTGTTGCCGTGATGCTGAATTGTTACGGTCATCCAGTTACGAACATCGAGTTACAAAAAGAACCACGCCCATTTTTTTAGAAACCACGCCCACCTTTGCGAAACCACAGCCAAATTGTAACTCGATGTTCAATTACAAGTGTAATGGATGGCACCCTCAAAATTGCAACGAATAAACATTTAATAATCACGAGTCTTTACCCGAAACATAACATCAAGGAATACACGGTTTATAACTTTAGAATATATTTAGCGGTTAAAACTGGATTTGCGCTACTGTTTTGAAGTTATCAGTCAGCGCGACAACTGTTATTATTCATTTCCAGCTTTACTGCCGAGGTCACGGGGGTTACTCGCAACGTACGTTTCGGGGCAAAAGTTGCCGGTGAAGTTTTCAACACAACAATTATCGCTTGTACCAAAAACGAACTGACTTTAGATCCACAATGAAAGTGGAAGGCGAGACGAGTATGAAGTGGTAGACCCATCAGCAAACATCTGCATTTCAGTTATTGGTGATAACACAGGAGTTTGTCAACTGACGGTGAATCCCCTAGTGCGAGCACCAGCTCGCGCAGAGAAATACATAGTACAGTGGTGCGCGTCTTAGCAACAATTAACATCTTGTGACGTAGCTCCGCCCCGAGGATAGAATGTTGAATTCACGCGCGACCAAAAGCGCAAGTTCTGAACACGATTCTGTTTCATTTCAAACTGCTCATTCTCAAACACAGTGATTTCTCGAAATACATACTAATTAGGTAACTTGGTACTGGGTAAAAGTTATTGAAAACACTGCGCAATTTTGAGCATTAGTACTAGAGTGAAATATCAACGAGCTTCTCTGAATTTCGTAACTTGTGGTTACTTTTTAACAGTTTGCTGATCTCTGATAAAAAAACGTGCCTCAAAAACACTTTAACACCAGTTTTTCGATTATTTTTTCTCACTTTTTAATTTTGTTGTGTTTGCGCAAATGTAACAGTTTGGTCAACTAATTGAAGTTGACTATGATGATAACGTAGTTTACCCGTTGACGCTGCAGGTCGGCGTCCTTTGTCTGTGCTGGGACAGCGCTTCCGGTGACGACACAACGCCCCCCCCCCGGTTTACCCCAAATCCTCCGGCGGAGCTAAGTCTCAAGACATTCCACGTTGCTAAGACGCGCACCACTGTACCACGTATTTCTTTGGGCTTTGCGCGCGCTGCTGAGAAACACGGAACGCCGAGCGAAGAGCCGGTGAAAATTCAAGAAAACAGGAACTCAACTTTGAAGTAATCCTGAACAATCAAATTTATATGCGTTACACACGCAGGGGTAATCTTTTTACCCTGTTCAGGGGAGTCTCAATAACCATCGCAAAGTACCGTTTTCTGCGAGTTTTGGCCTTTGTTTTCACCGTGAAGGTTGCCATGCGGTGAAAATGCCCGGGTGGCCGCCTGAGAATAAGGGAAAATTTGAACGAGTGTTGACACGATTTGTAACGAGTGCTTTTCGCGGAACAGGAAACGGTATTGTTATCATTGCTAGATGTACAATAATGCGTAATACTAACAGTACCGTACTAACTGCGCCAAAAAAAAAAAAAAAAAACGCAACTTTACAATAGCAGTGAAGCAAAATAGCACTCATTTTTTATCATTTATAACCCATTATTTTTAAAATGAATAGGCTATTTTTTAGACTATTTATTAGGTGAGCAAAGTTTTGTTCACAAAATAAAATACACCCTTGTCAACGTTAGGCACAATTCTCTCTTGAATATATTAATAAGAGTTGACCATTTAAAATGAAAGAGAAATAGTTTTACACGTACACATGTATCCATAACTTTTTATATATCTTAAGGGGATATTTTGTTTTCGTTATGATTCTTTATAAATCTGATTCGGTGGCCAAATTCTCAGGCTTGTTAAATTTGGCTCAACATTTACCTACCTCACAAATATAAAATGGTGAGCGAAATTGGTTCAGCGAATCGAACAGAAGTCGCAAACGTAACCGCGAACAACATTTTGCACACCAGATTCAACAATAAATTTTAACCGTAAACAGTGAGCGACATTTGATATTTTGTACATATTCATACAAATAATAAACACATACATTACGATAGTTCTCTTTTTGAAGGATGTGGTGGCCCTGAAAAGGGCCGTTTGGTTTGCGTGTGTATAGACACAAGGTTTACTTTTTTTTGGGTAAAAGCACTGCCTGGATGTTTGGCAGCACACCGCCTTGTGCAACAGTTACACCAGCCATAAGCCTGTTCAATTCTTCGTCATTCCGTACGGCAAGCTGAATATGGCGAGGAATGATTCTTGCCTTCTTGTTATCACGGGCAGCATTTCCGGCTAACTCGAGGATTTCAGCAGTTAAATATTCGAGTACAGCTGCCATGTAGACAGGGGCACCAGCGCCAATACGATTGGCGTAGTTACCTTTACGCAAGAAGCGATGACAACGGCCGACAGGGAACTGCAAACCAGCACGGGCGGAACGAGTCTTAGCCTTGCCGCCCTTCTTCCCTTTACCACCTTTACCGCGACCAGACATTGTACACTCAAATTTAAATTACGTGAAATGATAACATTGGCGCAAAAACCACAGTTTTTATAGTCGCTGTCTGGATTCAGAAGCAGAATATTTTTGACCAATCAGAATAAGCAAAATAATCTGACCAATAACATTGCGCTATTTTGCATAATTGCCTGGAAGAAATTGACAGACGATGTGTTCTCCCACGTTCGCAATTAGTCGAATAGCGCTGCAGAATCCGCAATTTGCAACAAGTAGTTACAAATTATGAACGAAAAATCGCTTCAGTGCTTCAGAATCCCTCATTTGCATACTCACTGATATAAAAACTACACCAACGGCCTGTGAACGGTATTTGTTGTTGTGTACTCATTGGCGATATCAGCTAAAGTTACAGGTAAGGGGCGGACCATTTGATATCGTGGAGGGGACAGGAAGATTGAAATGAACCCTACTTTTCCACTATCTAATATGGAATTTTTTCTTCAGCAGTACATTATTTACCGACGCACGTGAAAAAAATTCCAGACCATTATGGTAAAGGAGAAGGAAGCGTTTGCAGATATCAAACTGCTGGCTGGAGAAGAACATCAGGCTTTGGCTGTTGAAAAACTAAGGCAATTCTTCAAACATTCGAGGAATTCTAAGTTCTCACGCAAGAAACACATGCAAGATGCAAACGAATAAAGAAATACAATGCAAAACTGGCTAAAGATAAACGGTTGGCAGATCAAGCTCAGTTGGTCTCAAATTTTATTCGGAATTTTTCGAGTAAAATTTTAACCCCATCAGAGGTCATTGTCCTTGGCAACGGACTCAAATTTATACCAACCTACCACACTTTGCTCAGAGACATGTCTATGCACAGTCAGCTGGGGCACACGTGATAATAAAATAAATACGATATTTACTACATGGGGGCCGCCATCTTGAATGACGCATAAAACTAAATAAGAGACAAGTTGTGAAACGCGTTTTTCAGATTCCTACAAATCAGGACAAAAATACCAATCTTTCACAAAAATATGGTCCGTTGGGGTTATATTAAGCCAACCGATAACAAAATTCGGCCGAATTCGTCGTTTTTGTGTGCAAAAATCCCTTGCATACGAACACCTAATTACGCGAAGAACCTGGAACACTAAGCCGGGGTATTTGAAACCGAAATTGTCATCTAAGCGTTAGGCCGTCGCTGATTGGCCGCTGAGCTGGAATGCAATTTTTTAGTTTTAAATACCCCAGGAAAGTGTTCTAGGTTCTTCGAGTAATTAGGTGTTCGTATGCAAGAGATTTTTCCACACAAAAAAGACGAATTAGGCCGAATTTTGTTATCGGTTGGCTTAATATAACCCCAACAAAAATTTTTGTGAAAGATTGGTATTTTTGTCCTGATTTGTAGGAATCTGAAAAACGCGTTTCACAACTTGTCTCTTATTTAGTTTTATGTGTCATTCCAGATGGCGACCCCCATGTAGTAAATATCATATTTATTTTATTATCACGTGTGCGCCAGCTGACTGTGTGTCTATGCTATCTAGGAGAATGCGTATCAACTTTTTAATGCGCAATAAACAATCTCAACAACATCCTTTCAAAATAAAATCAACATGAAATCCATCATAACAGTAGCATCGAAAATTACATTGAGGCTACCAAAGTTAAGATATCCAAAATTACTACCAATAAACCCAAACAAAACATGAATTCTGCCGAAAGAGCAGCAATAAATAGAATACATCATGATAACACAATTGTAATAAAAAAACAGTCGACAAAGGTCGTGCCATTGCAATCTTGAATACAACTGACTATATATATGAAAACTTTCGTCAACTAAACAACGAACAATACTATACTAAAAGTAGTGGTAAATATACCATAGTTACAACTAATTTGGTCCATGAGCTCGTTACAGAAATGTACAATCTCGATTTAATCGATTACGACACGTATAAATATGCAGAAGCTTCCTTCTTCTCTACTATAATGGTCTGGATTTTTTTCAGGTGGGTCGGTAAATAAATGTCAAGTAGTTTAGTGTTCTGTTTAGAAGCCTGGTTTGGAAGAGAGAATACATCCAGGAGGTGGAATAATAGCAAAACCCCTTCATGATGTTAAAGAGGGATATTATACAAGCCATCTACTTTACTTAAAATGCTGAAAATAAAATAAAAACTGTTGAGTGCAAAAAAAATTAGAGACAAGGTCTGCTGATCAGGTAGGGAAAAAAAAAGTAGCCTTCATTTCAATCTTCGTGCCCCCAGGATATCAAATGGTCCGCTCCTAAATAGATTGTTCGCCACCGTCCGTTCCGCGTGTGCGTTCTGCGTCTGTGCTTCGCTGAACTGTGCGTTAGATCACGTGACCCGGCTGAGCTTGCGCGTAGAGTCGGGGACCAGCCAACGTCTGTGCCAACTTTTGCTATAAATGACTTGAAGCGTCAACCCGATTGGTACTTGCCATGTAGGAACCGTGGATGACCTCTGTCTGATTTGTTCATTTCGTGACGATATCTGCATGTTTCTTTTCTTCTAGAATATTTTTGGTAAAAATGCTACTTTTGACTTTTTTCAGGAAACCGTCAGCCCGATTCAGTGGCGGATCTAGCAACTTGAATGTATTGGGGGGGGGGGGTCCAAGCTACGCTTAAGATATACGGACCATAAATCGCAGAGAAGCTATGCGTAATCCAGATGATACGAATCGTCATGCGTTTGGGGGCATGGCCCCCCTCTGGATCCGCCACTGGCCCGATTGCTTTGTTACTTAAAGGGCGGCAGTCGTCGCACCGCGTCTTGTTCGATATGGGACTCATAGCGACGTATATAACGCGTGTAAAATACATTGTTTATTTACATGAAATTCGAACACGCGCTGCGCGACGACCACCGCGCATTAATATGTAGGTGGACCTCTATCGAATTTGTTGACAATATCAACGGTTTGCTCAAATGGATTCTTACGTGCATGTATGTGGATTTCTAAACACCACCCTGTAATCAGTTTGCTTGTGTTAATTAACTAATTTACATACTAAATAATTACTTCAATCTGGTTTAATTTATCCAAGCAATCATTGTTCAAAAAAAAATTAACTTGGTACATGCTATTTTTTGTAGTTGAGTGACTAGTTTGCACATACACAATTAGTGAATATAGTTGAGATTCACCTGTTTTATTTAGTATTCTAAGAACAGTTTAGTCAAATAGATTGAATCACAGTTTATCTTTAGTTTTGAATCAAGCTATAAAGCAGCTGGACTAATGCTAAGAGGCAGAAATGGTTGTATGTTTATTTTCAGTAAACATGAAAAAATACAAAATTCACTTGACACGGGAGCTCTTTCTAATCAATTGTTAATCACACGTAATATATATATCCATATATATGTGTATGTAACCGCTTAAAAGATTTGTCAAAAAGACGAGGATTTATCAGTAAATGGTTCGTTCTGCTAATTAAAGATACTTCATTAGTGTCGATCGCATTGCTCCCACGTTGAGCATCTCAAAATAGAAAACATATATTAGTCACCAGGTTTCTTGGTTTAAAGGCTAAATTAGATCTTCAAGTTAAATTTTAAATTAATTTTAAATATTCCCTGGCTTTACTTCATATGCCTCCCATACTCTTATTACATGGTAGTTATTTCTAAGCGTTCTATGATTTTGGTTATAATTTTGAAAAACGTAACTTTACGTTTTCAATCAGCAGCTGCGTACAGAATAGTATACTTTACACCCCAAAACGTTACGCGCGCGCTTGCGAAACGCCGTGTGTGTGGGTAAGATACCGATCTAGTTTTGTTTGTGTCGCACTATTTGAAGATATGACAGAATTTGGATTTTTTGATATTGTCTTTGATGGCACCCAATACGTATTTGCCAATACAAATAATGTTAACTTTCTTTTTATGAGTGGGTGGCAGTGACGGACTGGATTTGAGAAGCCTAAACAGGTTCTGTTAGTGATATATATGTATGTGGATGACTATTACTCCATTTAAGGCAGAAGCCTACTAATACTTATTATTGAGAAAAGAAAAACAGGCAAAATATTATGCAAAACTGTATATTATGAGTGATAAAGCCTTTTCAACTATTTCTACAACCCAGATTTAAAAAAAAAAAAATAAAACAACAAAATGTACCAACTCAGTTTTGATGTGTATATTGCAATTCTATTCCCCTATGCACGCCATATAAAGTAACGATAACAAATTCCAATAACTGATAACAAAAACTGTAATTACTGCATTCTCAATCACCAAAAACAACAGATTGTTGGCCTCAATTGTTAAACATATCCATCTATTGGTTGAGAGTAGACATAATGGAACAAATTCTGAATTGCTTTATTTATGATTACGAATCTTTGCATTAATGACGTTGACCCATATCAGCACTTAATGAATTGTTAATTGATTAATGCTATTGATTAATGCATATTATGTTTTGGCGGATGATACGAGATGACACGGATGTTATCAACCTAAAGCGGGAGGGTCGTCATCTGCTCACACACAGGAATCGAGTCCCAAGCGATAATAACACACGCTAAGAACGCAAAGGCTCATGGGTGGACGCTTGTTTGTAAATAATGACACGCTAAGACTACCTGACGCATGCGTAGGTGATGACTCCCCCGCTTTAAGTACTTAGTCAATAAACAATACTGTTGATATTTTTAGTTTCACGATGAATATAACAACATAGTCTGATTTAAAATGTTTACTAAGTATCTACGTAACGTAAGTTACGTAAGTAAGTTCACAACAACATTCCAAAACTTGCTTTTTTGAAGTATAAATTTGTATTGCATCTTTATCGTTGATTGTTGATATGAATTAGTACATATTCTTATTGTCAAGTGAAAAAGATTCATTATATTAATCCTCAGAATTGATCCATTCTTTCACGAATTCTTTCGGTAACTGCTGTACGTTATCACTCGCCTTCCCGTTCACATATGTCAACAGTCCACAGGCATCGAATTCTTCCCCTGTAGCGATTGTGATTCTTTTCTCTTTATAATCCCACAAGACACGGACTTCAATATTCGTGAAGACCACCAAAAGTTTACCACTTCCGTCGAACCACTCGGCACCGGCATAGTGATCGTCATGTGCATTCACTCCTTCACGATCATTAAACTATTATGTAAGACAAACTAGATAATTAAATATGACGCACATATTATCACACATAGGTATATTCCATACGAGCATGTTTAAATAATTAACAGCAGGATTCCTTCGAAGAAATTAAAGACCCAGTGCTTCGAATTACCTTACGTACAGGAGCACCTACAGGTGAATTCAGGGCGCACGCGCCTCGTGCGTGATTGAATGCAGGTATAATCGGTGGAAAAGAACCTCTTTTGACAAGGTACATGAGAACACGGATTATGAACATTCAAGACACATTATTGAAACTTCATTAGTTGTTAAAAATTTAGTGATTACATTCATAGATATTTAGTAATTCTAATAAAAACGAATTTTCGAATCCAAATCGGACTATATCACAAGAAAATCTGCAGATGTCAGGTCATCATCAAGTGGCAGATCTACGGGGGTTCTTGGGGTCCGTACGCCCCCCCCCCCCGTTGGAAAATTTATTCAATTTTTTTTTTAATATAATAAAATCATTAACTTAGTCTGGCGATTTTAAAGTCCCCCCCCCATAAAAAAATCCTGTATCCGCCCCTGCTATCTACACATGGTTTTGCATTTGAGAGCCAAGTTTCATGAACTTCTAACTATTTTGAGAACCAAAAAACTGACTGACTGGCTGCCACCTTGTTTTTTTGAAATTGTGGTATGTTGTACATGCCTTGTCGGTTTTTGATCAATTTGGTACATACATCATACATGTTGAGATCTGTTTTGAAAGTGTATCGTTGACATTTTTTTTTCTCTTCAAATTATACATGATAGGATACATGCCCGTACAATTAGTTTCATAATCGAATCAAAGATGGTTCACTGGCAGCCATTTTCTTTTTTGGCCATACTGTATCTCTCTCACCTATGTACCATTTCATTGATATATATATATATATATATATATATATATATATATATATATATATATATATATATATATATATATATATATATATATATATATATACATGTTAATTTTGTGATTTGATTGTTTAGCATGTAGGGATACGTGTGCATGGTGACTGCTGGTCTACTGCTGGTAATCTTCTTTGTTTGGCATAAGTACTAAATCTCTGATACCCATGTACAGTCTCACAGTTTTGTCACATTCATCATAATACGCGCCTATGATATTATCCAAAGGTTGTATTAAATGTCCATAGTCAAACAGTAAAGTAAACTTTAACTGACACTCAAAGTCCATATTCAAAACAATACAATGTGTGTTGATCACGTGGTACACATTCATGTTTGACTTATGCTTCGTTCTCATTAAATTGTAAAGTAAACAAATAAGATAGAACTTGCTTGCGATACTGGAGACATGCACTTCAGTTGGGTTTGGATATAAAAATTGCATAAATATGCGCAATAGCAAATAGAAATATATGTTACCATATATTAAAGTGCAAATTTAAAATTCATGTAATAAATCCATTCAGAAACAATTTACCTGATAAAAGACGACACACTTGGGGCCATCTGGCTTTTTGGCCATATTACTTTATCTTAGGCATGAATAACGGGGACTGTGCCATTAACAATGATTTGTTTCATTTTAGATTTGAATTCAATTTATACCTAAACCTATACTTACTACTGTTTTTCCCTGTGGATTCATGGTCAGTACATGTGGCGCATGTACAAGATTTGGAAAAGCGTATTGGACAGAATTGAGTTTTGCTGTTGATCCTGTCGAAGTCACGCTTCCATTGATGGATATTCTTGTTTTAATGATGTTGCACTCGCGTAGGAATACGTAGTCTCGAGTACTAGACTCTGATTGAGAAGGAAAAGTGTACTTTGCGCCGTTCAAAGTTTGTAGTTTGAATGGTTCCATTTCAATAACTGACTGTTTACATTTACAAGCTGTTGAACAAAAAACATTAATAATTCAAATTCACGACTAACATAATTGAAATAATTTCCAACCCACACATACCCACACATACCCCACACATACCCACATATACCCCACACATACCCCACACATACCCACATATACCCCACACATACCCCACACATACCCCACATATACCCCACACATACCCCACACATACCCCACTGTAGCATAGTATCTATGCGGGGTCCCATTCATTATGCATTACTTTACTAACGCCTAAGTACGGTGTTAGTGATACCTCATTAACTATTCAGATACGTATTCCCGACTAACGTAATTATGCCTCCTCCACTAACGCCTATATACGGTGCCTGTAACACCTCATTGCCTATTCAGATACGAATTCACGTTTCGCCTCCGTATTCAGACATTGATTTCCCACAATGCAATGCTTCTGGTCCCAAAATCTCTTGTAAAAATTATGCGGTGTCAGATGTTTTTTTTTTGTTTCTTCATTTTTTGAAAATAGGATACATCAAATAGGTCGATCTGTGCTTGTGTGAGCAAGATATTGCGCCACTAGCGACAAGAACATTCCTTTTTAGTGTTTAAAATAAAAATCCGAGATGCTTTGGAAATGACCCGCGTGCCGACCAGAAACAGATATAACTGTGTTTGCCTTACTCGAGACTTACGCATTTTTACAACTTGTTCTCCCTGTATGACGAGTTGAGGGACTCCATTAGCTTTAGTAATCTCTTTTGCTAACCACTTTACTTTATATGACTTGCATGATTTGAACTCGTCATCGTAGATTATGGTTTTTGTTGCTGCCTTTGTTTCTACAGTAAAATTGTCAGCCTTGAGAAATCCTCCGTCTCCTCGGATTGTAAGCGTGGTGTTCCAGTTTATGTTCCTGGCTTCTTTGAAAAATTCCACCCTTCGACGCTGAATAAAAAAGACAATTCGTTGACAGTCAAGCCAGCCAGTAGCAATCTTAAGTCTCTCGTAATCTGTGGGAGACATTGACGTATAAGCTGTATTGTATGGTGGATGGAGGGCGGGTATATGTGCGGGGTGTCGATTATTGAATGAATGAACGAAGGGAGGAAGGAATAGATCCAACCATCTTACGTAACTATCGATACGTAACTATTGTCATGGATACATGTGTACACCCATCGGTTCTTGTTGTAATTGCCCAAAAGAACTCGATCCGACCCATTATGCCTCACTCCACTAAACGCCTAGCTATCGTGTTAATAACATACCATTACCCAATCAGTAAACGTAAACATACTTGTGCTGTACGAATCGTGGCCCTCCCGAATCGACATTTATGCTGACGTTCAGGGTTATTGAAGTATTACTAATCTTGAAACGAAATTTTTGGGGCATACAGCCTAACTTTCAACATCGAAAAGGTAATAAAGGAAAATAAAAAAATATCACACATTGTGACAACATGGTTGACATTGCAAGCAACTATTTTTGTCAGTTACTTTTCAAATAATATATACACGCGTTGTATACGTCGATATGAGTCCCATATCGAACAAGACGTTCTTTCATGGGGGCTAGTCGTAGAGCTGGTTTCTGTCTCGGGCGACAGGGAGAGGCTATTAATAAAGTAGTAGTATTCGACGAAAGTTCGAGAAACCCAGGTGAAGTAAAGTGGTGAGACCTAACGATCTCGGTTCTTTTATGAAATGTAAGTGGGTTGTTCCACTCCACACAAAAAATGAATACCTACAAATCACACTATCAAATCATTGCAGAACTACAGGGCATGCAATCGATGCCATGTTTTAAAAGCACTGGTGCACCTGACAAACAGTCGATATTCAACTCACGCACGTAATCCAGCAGACAGGATTCAGATAGTCAGGACATGAATAATGTTTACATTACCTTCATATTTAATGAGACGAAACTGAAAATAAAAAATACAAGTAGATAGTGTAAATAACATAATAATTACAACACGACCCAATAACATATTACTCCGACTCAATATGCCAAGGCATAATATTATATGTCCACCACTCACATGCAAACATCAATTCTACTATTAATATTGTTAAACACGGAAATCAAATTTACTTACCCCTCCTTTTAATTCAGCACACTCAACTCCGAAGGGTGCCAATAATACAAGGAACGCAAACCAAAACATGTCTGAATTCTGCACTACCACGCACCAGTGAAAGTTATTGATGTATAAAGTAACGGATTTATGCACAACCTGTGACATCCGACCGTTGAATTAATTAAGTGTTTTGAAAAAGGATACGAAAATACTCATTGTATTGGATTGGTGTAACTGTTCACAAACAAGCGTCTGCCCATGAGCCTTTGCGTTTTTAGGGACTCAATTCCTGCATGTGCGCAGGTGACAACCCTCTCGCTTTAAGTTACGGGGTGATGACATATATACACTTGAGTTTGAGGCCATGGCATACTTACTGTTACTGTTTGGCGTGGTGAATTCGGGGGTCAGGTCATATATTAACTAGTGTTTGGGTAAGGCTTTGCATAGAATGGACTTAATGTCTGTGCCTAACATATATAATGCATCAACAAATTGTAAGTGGCGGAAATAAATAGTGCTAGCTTAGTGGAAACACTAAATGCGTATGTCGTTCTGAATATCTCCGACACGATTGGTACGGTAAACTTAATATATATTTTCGTGAAATTTGATAGTTAAAATATATATTTGGGACCAAAAGCTATAAATATATGGTCACAAACTCGTAAACGCTTTCAGTTATACAATTTGTCGATTTTTGAGGGATTTTTGAAAATCGGAGAGTATGCTGGGGTAAATGAAATAATTGACGAAACATACGAAGGATTTTTTAGTTCTTGGTTTACTAGCAATATTATTGATAAAACGGGACGGGGTAATTTTATAATATTCTATCAATCAGACAAGTTCTTACATCTTGGGAACAAAAGATCTACCGATGCTTTATGTAATATTTTATTAAAATATAATTGGTTCATCTACATAAAAATGTCGTCCACCCAGTACATATTGGCGGTGTTGTAATAATCCATCTAACATCTGCGTCCTCGTTTCGTGACTTTATCAAAATCATCAATCGCAGTTACTATGAGATGTAACAGATTAGACTCACTAATTAACATACTAACTAACTCTACCCTGCGTGGTAAATTTAGTATATTTATATTACTATTCGAAGGGTGTAGCCATAGTAACAAATATGATTCGGTTTATTTTTTCGTTGATTTTACTTGCATTGATCGCCGACGGCGTCGAGTTAAATGGTGGAGTAAGTTGTTGTTCTGTTTTATATTGAATATCAAGCTTTTTTTTTTTTTATGAAGAAAATTTTGTTTTATGAATTGAGGCTGTAGATGTGCCGTTTTAATATATTATTTGACATAATATTATAACGTATTTTTTTTTATTTTCAGTTTCGGCGCATTAAATATGAAGGTAATATTATAACACATTTTTGATGTCCAGGCTATGAGTAGTATCACAAGACGGCGTCAGAGTTTGGATAAGACACACACGGTCTGACAAATCTAAAATCTAAAACCTGAGCATAGATAGTGTTCCCTATTGTGTTTCTGTTTCGTTTTGTTTTTTGTCAAAAGCGTTACCTCACACACCATTTGTTGGTTTCACGAGGTGTGCCTGGTATAATTCAGTTCATCAGCGTCAGCATCCCGTTCGAAATGCAGTGCAGTCCTGGTTACCTCATATAGCGACAATGAGCGGCTTTAAAGGCCGATTGTCGTCATCGCGTGTTCGAATTTCACGTAAACAAACATGTGTTTTACATGCGTTATATACGTCGCTATGAGTTCCATACTAGTATCAATTATTTTTATCATATATCAGTACTTCAATTCAAACAATAAGTCAGTGCCAAATCATGGTGTTATTGAATTATTTTAGGAACAATAAGGCGACTGGAAAAACACAAAATGGCGGATATGTCTGTTAGAACTTTAAAAAAAAATAACACGTGACAAAAAAACACGGACAGATGGTAGATATTTTGCACGTGTTAGGCATGTGCTATATTTTGGTTTCGTAGTTTATGGTTATTGTTTTTGCGATGTTCATTTATTATACTACTATTTATTTAACATGTGTTAATTGGTACTTTCCCGCGATATTACTTGTAGTACCCAGTCATCTTGCATTACTATCACCTCCTATCACTGAGTTTTAGTGTTACGATTCATACATGCATGAGATTTAGCAAGACATACAAGAAAACACGCCCAACTTGGAAATCCCGACATTGTATATAAACGAATAGTTTGAGAACGGTTTCTATTTTTTGTTTTGTTGTAATGTTTATTATTACTCTCCTCATAGATTACGAGAAACTAGAGGTCGCTGCTGGATGGCTCGACTGTGAGCGGATTATACTTTATTTCCAGAGTCGACGACTTGATATTTTCAATCCCCAACCAAATATATACTGGCGTGTTGATATCCGAATTGACGGTGATGGAGTTTTTAACGGAAGTGACCGTCTCAGGCAAATGAGAACACCGATAACAGTGATCTATGATAAGGGTTTTAAACTCTGTAAATCATACACTGTGAAGTGGAAGGCGACAGACTTCGTAAAGCAAGGGCCGTCGCTTTACAATATCACGGGACAGCAAGCCATCAAAATGCGTAAGTATATGTGGTTTGTCTGATTTCTTGATTGTAAATTACACGTGAAATATGACCTCAGTGAATAATTACCATCACCGTGGGAAGGGCTAGTAAGAGTTTTCATTATTATTATAACTTCGACACTGGTTTTCTGGTAGAAACTCTTTTAAAAGATTAAATGTGTTAAAGTTGTATTGTCATCAAAACTTAGTTGTAAGCGTGGTACGTATCTTCATAATTTTATAACATACGTTTTGTTCAGTCTACGCCAGTTTCCGTTCGAAACGTTTTGAAATGTAGTAATACAGTTGTTTACAATTGGATCTAGGATTTAGTGAAACGTCTTGCATATGTACAGTTGAGTTATGCAAACATACTATTGAGTCATGTATACATGATATTGAGTCATGTATACATGTCATTGAGTCATGTATACGTGTCATTGAGTCATGTATACGTGATATTGAGTCATGTATACGTGTCATTGAGTCATGTATATGCGATACTGAGTCATGTATACGTGATATTGAGTCATGTATACGTGATATTGAGTCATGTATACGTGTCATTGAGTAAAGTATACGTGATATTGAGTCATGTATACGTGTCATTGAGTAATGTATACGTGATATTTAGTCATGTATACGTGATATTGAGTCATGTATACGTGCCATTGAGTTATGTGTACGTGTCATTGAGTCATGTATACGTGCCTTTTAGTCATGTATGCATGCTATTGAGTAATGTATACGTGATATTGAGTCATGTATACGTATCATTGAGTCGGGTATATGTGATATTGAGTCATGTATACGTGATATTGAGTCATGTATATGTGTCATTGAGTCATGTATATGTGATATTGTGTCATGTATACGTGATATTGAGTCATGTATACGTGTCATTGAGTAAAGTATACGTGATATTGAGTCATGTATACGTGATATTGAGTCATATATACGTGATATTGAGTCATGTATACGTGCCATTGAGTTATGTGTGCGTGTCATTGAGTCATGTATACGTGCCATTTAGTCATGTATACGTGCCATTG
The DNA here is from genome assembly GCF_978046115.1 of Saccoglossus kowalevskii. Classification (NCBI taxonomy): domain Eukaryota; kingdom Metazoa; phylum Hemichordata; class Enteropneusta; family Harrimaniidae; genus Saccoglossus; species Saccoglossus kowalevskii. The sequence goes on from NC_140641.1 coordinate 19,799,544, forward strand.
AGTCATGAATACGTGTCACTGATTCACGTATACGTGATATTGAGTTCGGTATACGTGTCATTGAGTCATGTATACGTGATATTGAGTCATGTATACGTGTCATTGAGTCCGGTATATGTGCCATTTAGTCATGTATACGTACCATTGAGTAAAGTATACGTGATATTGGGTCATGTATACGTGTCATTGAGTCATGTATACGTGTCATTGAGTCATGTATACGTGATATTGAGTCATGTATACGTGATATTGAGTCATGTGTACGTGTCATTGAGTAAAGTATACGTGATATTGAGTCATGTATACGTGATATTGAGTCATGTATACATGTCATTGAGTCAGGTATATGTGCCATTTAGTCATGTATGCGTACCATTGAGTAAAGTATACGTAATATTGGGTCATGTATACGTGTCATTGAGTCCGGTATACGTGTCATTGAGTCATGTATACGTGGCATTGAGTCATGTATATGTGCCATTGAGTTATGTGTATGTGTCATTGGGTCATGTATACGTGCCATTGAGTCATGTATATGTGCCATTGAGTCATGTATACGTGGCATTGAGTCATGTATACGTGCCATTGAGTTATGTGTATGTGTCATTGAGTCATGTATACGTGCCATTGAGTCATGTATATGTGCCATTGAGTCATGTATATGTGATATTGAGTCATGTATACGTGATATTGAGTCATGTATACGTGATAATGAGTTATGTGTATGTGTCATTGAGTCATGTATACGTGCCATTGGTTATGTGTACGTGTCATTGAGTCATGTATACATGCCATTTAGTCATGTGTACGTGTCATTGAGTCATGTATACATGCCATTTAGTCATGTATACGTGCCATTGAGTCATGTATACGTGATATTGAGTCATGTATACGTGTCATTGAGTCCGGTATATGTGCCATTTAGTCATGTATACGTACCATTGAGTAAAGTATACGTGATATTGGGTCATGTATACGTGCCGTTGAGTCCGGTATACGTGTCATTGAGTCATGTATACGTGGCATTGAGTTATGTGTATGTGTCATTAAGTCATGTATGCGTGCCATTAAGTCATGTATATGTGCCATTGAGTCATGCATCCGTGTCATTGAGTCATGTATACGTGTCATTGAGTTATGCATCCGTGTCATTGAGTCATGTATACGTGATATTGAGTCATGTATACGTGATATTGAGTCATGTGTACGTGTCATTGAGTAAAGTATACGTGATATTGAGTCATGTATACGTGTCATTGAGTCCGGTATATGTGCCATTTAGTCGTGTATACGAACCATTTGAGTAAAGTATACGTGATATTGGGTCATGTATACGTGTCATTGACTCCGGTATACGTGTCATTGAGTCATGTATACGTGGCATTGAGTCATGTATACGTGCCATTGAGTTATGTGTATGTGTCATTGAGTCATGTATACGTGCCATTGAGTCATGTATATGTGCCATTGAGTCATGCATCCGTGTCATTGAGTCATGTATACGTGTCATTGAGTTATGCATCCGTGTCATTGAGTCATGTATACGTGATATTGAGTCATGTATACGTGATATTGAGTCATGTGTACGTGTCATTGAGTAAAGTATACGTGATATTGAGTCATGTATACGTGTCATTGAGTCCGGTATATGTGCCATTTAGTCATGTATACGAACCATTGAGTAAAGTATACGTGATATTGGGTCATGTATACGTGTCATTGAGTCCGGTATACGTGTCATTGAGTCATGTATACGTGGCATTGAGTCATGTATACGTGACATTGAGTTATGTGTATGTGTCATTGAGTCATGTATACGTGCCATTGAGTCATGTATATGTGCCATTGAGTCATGTATACGTGGCATTGAGTCATGTATACGTGCCATTGAGTTATGTGTATGTGTCATTGAGTCATGTATACGTGCCATTGAGTTATTTATATATGCCATTGAGTTATGCATCCTTGTCATTGAGTCATGTATACGTGTCATTGAGTCATGTATACGTGTCATTGAGTTATGCATCCGTTTCATTGAGTCGTGTATACATGCCGTTGAGGTATGCATACGTGTAATTGAGTCATGTATATGTGTCATTGAGTCATGTATACGTGTCATTGAGTCATATATACGTGATATTGAGTCATGTATACGTGATATTGAGTCATGCATAAAGGGGTAGTCAAGGCGAACAACATAATATTTCCAAATGAAAAAGCTCCAAAAATGTAAGAGAAAGTAATTTTTAGGTTTTGTATATACCTTTACGTTATCTATATATTTAACTACTCATCAGTATTATGTTGTCTGCCATCTTGATTCTCCTGCAAAGGATTGTGGGTAAAGTGTGACATCATATCCACTATTGTTAAAAATTAAGATACTGTTTTCATCCATAGCGTCAGAAATACTAATGCGAATTAGTTAAAATATTTGATGTACTTATTACTCATGTATATAATTATTATAATAATAAACGTAAATTAAATAAAAATCATTATTTTATTACCTGTATAACATACTCACATCGATAAATTGTATAAAATATACGAAAAATTCAGCATTTGGTAGAAAAACACAACAATTAATGTTTTCAGTTTTGTTGCCACGACAACTATTTTTGACTCCCATGTGCGAAGCACAAAATGGGAGTCTTTGCAGTTAGTGTGTCTGTATGTGTGTGTGTATGTGTGTATGTGTGTATGTGTGTATGTGTGTATGTGTGTGTGTGTGTATGTGTGTCCGACTGTTCCACTGCTATCTCAAGAACCATACATCGGTTTTTGATGAAACTTGGTGCATAGATGCTCTGGGCCAATGCGCAGATTTGATTAGGTTTTGGTAAAAATCCATGCTCGTTAATTACCTAATTTGCATGATAATTAGCTAATTTTTAGCTGTTCTATGACTGTTCCACTGATATCTAAAGAACCACTCATTGGATTTTGATGAAACTTGGTACATAGATGCTCTGAACATATGCGCAGATTTGATTAATTTTTGGTAAAAATCCGTGCATATTAATTACCTAATTTGCATGATAATTAGCTATTTTTTAGTGGTTCCATGACTGTTCCACTGATATCTAAACAACCACTCATTGGATTTTGATGAAACTTGGTACATAGATGCTCTGAACTAATGCTAGGTTTTGATTAGTTTTTGGTAATAATCCGTGGATACTAATTACCTAATTTGCATAATGATTAGTCAATTTTCGGTTTTTCCACTGATATCTCAAGTACTAATCATCACATTTCAATGAAACTTGGTACATAGATGTCATACGACACTGCACAGACCTGATAGTTTTTAAGGTAATATCAGTACATATTAATTACCTAATTTGCATAATTAATTAATTTTCAGCATTTGATATAAGTAGTTAGCATTACATTTCAATGAAACTTGGTACTTACATACTTAAGGACTATGCAGAGATTGATTGTTTTCGATAAATATTTGTGCATATTAATCACCTAATTTGCATAATTAGTTAATTTTCAGCTTTTCCACAGGTATCTCAAGTACTAATCATCGCATTTCAATGAAACTTGGTACATAGATCCTTTAGGACTATGCAGAGACCTGATTAGTTTTAGGGTAAATAATTGTGCATATTAATTACCTAATTTGCATAATTAATTTTCAGCTTTTCTACTGATATCTAAAGTACTAATCATCACATTTCAATGAATCTAGAATTATGCAGACCCAATTAGTTTCCGGTAAATATTTGTGCATATTAATCACCTAATTTGCATAATTAACCAACTTTCACACTGATATCTCGGGTACTATACATCACATATCAATGAATGTACATGGATGCTGTAGGACAATAGACAGACCTGAATAATTGTGGGTTAAAATCTGTACATATTAATTACCTAATTTGCATAATTAACCAATTTTAAGCTTTCACACTGATATCTAAAGTACCGTAAAAACTCCAAAATTTTGACCGGTTTTAAATAATTGGTGTTCGATATGTGACGTGTTTTTATAGTCAAAATTAAGGTGCATTTTCGGACGGTCGAATTTTTCAGAATAGAAATCAGCAAATGAAAAAATGGGGATGATAGACAGTGTGCTTCATTAGTTTTTAAAAAATGCAATGTCCGTCAATTGACGTAAACTTCTTCATGTTTCACGGTAAAAGCAAAGGTCGTGGCCGAGTTGTAACTCAAAATCTAAACAAAGTCATCAATCAGTGAGTATTATGACAAGCAAAACAAAACATCAAGACGCGGAGAAGAGGTCAGCACAAAACTAATAGGTCAAAAGACAAAGCTGTCTCGCACTACCTAGAAAAACTTGCGAATGTTCGAAGTACAGGTACCCATTGGACAAAAGATGCATGGAAGTTTAGCAAACTACTGTAGAATACTTTATTTTCACTTGGAATTTATTTTCGCTATTTTCGCTGAAGGGATGATTCCGTGAAAATAAAATCCAGTGAATATACTTTTTTTCCTATATTTCACATTAAACTCATAAAAAATCAGTGAAAATAAATTCCAAGCAAAACGCCCAAAATGTCTTTTCAGCGAAAATTAATTCCAGCGAAAATAAAGTATTCCTTTTTCTGTGGAATACTTTATTTTCGCGGGGATTTTATTTTCGCTTATTTCGCGGTAGAGAAATTAGCGCGAAAATAAAAACACCGCGAAGTGTTGTTTTAGCATCTCATGAATAATTAATTAGGCCAGCTTGCCGCCATATTGGATCGTAGTGAATAACACGCTACGTTTCTACACACACTCTAAAACAGTACACAAGTTATTAAATGACAAAATTAAGTTTTATTTCCTTTACATAAATATTTATACATACAAATACTAGTACAGTAAAAAAAATGGCAATATTACTAGTAATTCACAATTTCAAAAGTTCGTTCAGTTCCGATGTAGGGCAAATATTCATAGCCAATACTAGTACTAGTTTTTTACACGATTTTCTTAAACAAGTCCCGCCTGTGTAAATCCACTGACGACAATATCATGACGACTGGATAAAATATCATGACATTTAATCAACCATTTAGCATGCAATGGTTTCATCAGCGATGTACTGAGATCTACGTGGTTAACGTCAATACCTGTAACGTCTACACTGTTGTCGAGTGACTCGGTAACTTTGTCTGCATACCAAGACTGGAAACAGTTCTTTAATTCGTCTTTGAATTCTTTGTTGACTGCCAAATCTAATGGCTGTAGTCGATCGGTGCAACACGCTGGAATATATACCACATGTATATGATTTCTTTGCAGTATTTCATGCATCTCTTTAGATCGGTGGGCTCTGTAAACATCGAACAAACACAGAGCTCGTTGATTTTCTTGGAGGCCAAGTAGAGTGCGTTGATTTTTGAAGTACGGCACAATTACTTTCTCTGCATACCGAATCATGGAATCTTCATTACTCCAGTGAGAAATGGTTTGTGTGATATCCCAAGACTCGGGAAAATTTACTTTTGGGTGACAACGTTCAGTTTTCCCAGCATAAATGAGTTGAGGTGGCAGTAAATGTCCTGCTTTACTGATCGCCAACAGTACGGTGATTTGCCGCTTGTCGTCAATGCCATTCACTGTAACTTGCTGACTTCCTCGTTCTTCCAAAGTCCATTCTCCGCCAGGAACCAAACTAACACCGGTCTGATCCCAATTAACGATCAACTCATTCGGGATATCATGTTCAGACACCACATTCTTAAATCGTTGGAGAAACGCAAATTTGATATCGTCAAAATCACTTGGAAGTTTCTTTACCCCTTTCGTGCCTTTTCTCTTTACAAAATTCATCCGCTTCAGAAGTGACTTCGCCCAGGATTTACTAATGTTTACTGTTCCCCCATACTGTTGAAGTTTTGTTCTATCGACTTTTTGCACTATTCCTTGTGTTGCAGCCATAACAATTCTTGTATTTATTACCCCACCACTTACACGCACTTTACGAATCCACTGCTGCGCCTTGATATCGAGCTCACGGCCGATGAGAAGTGGTTGACCCCGTTGACCCTTCGGTAAAGCTGTGACAATTGAACTCGAATCTTGTTTTTGTTTCCTTACATAAGAATCTCTCATGCCTCTGACGCTACTCTCAGAAACATTTTTTCCAAGATCTTTGCTAAACTTTCGAACAGTCTTCATGACACCATTTTCAAGAGCCGATCGTCCAATTTTTGCACGAACTTCATCAGAATAAAAATTGTAGTCACCACGTTTTCGTTTGCGGGACACAGAAACACTTTGTTCAACAGCGGTGTTAGCAGCTTCGATGGCTTTAGCCTCGACGAGGGATACTTCTTCACGTGGGTCAGGAAGACCGAGACCCGGGGATGACGGTGGATTAACTTGCTTTAACCAGTTCGTTAAAAGAGACATGGTGTATACAGTACTCGAACGTAAATTAAACTGACAAACTTGATGAAAATCACTGGTTTTTAAAGGTAAAAACCTTTGTTCTTTGGCGTTAATGTGTTCTATTATTAAAACAGGTACTGACTTTTGTATCGATGTCTAGACCTAGGAAGGTGTGATTATTTTTCATTCAAACAATAAGTAGCTTCTGCTTTCACTAATCAAAATCTGGAGCATTTCCTGCCCAACTGGGCAAGTGTTGATCCCGGAAGTTAATCCCGCGAATTCTCTATTCAACTCCGCGAAAATAAAATCCCGCGAAAATGCCGGGTATCTTAAAATCGCGAAAATAAAATACCGCGAAAATAAAATATTCCACAGACTATCTCCCCGACCCAGTGCAATGTATCCGGTTAGAATCAAAGCTCACGTGTCCCTTATTTGAGGGACCAAATTCTGCCGTAAATTCGCCCTTGGATTAAAAAATAAAATGGGATTTAAGAAAATAAAATGGGACTTTTAAGGTGTATTTTGGCATCATTTTTCGGACATTTCAATCAATCCTGCCGGCTAAAATAGAGTCTAAGTTTTACTGTAGTCATTGACGTTTGTCTATTCAAGAGTACACGTGTATGATTTTTATCGTGACTAGCGTGAGCGGGTAAGCTTCCTTTCGAGAATGAGCTGTTATCACTGTGAACAATGTTAAATTATTCTTCAGATGACCAGTTTATTTTTTAAAAACAACTAATTTTTTTATTTAAAAAAAATCATGCCGTTTTCGCATCAAAATCCAAGCCAAAATATCGTACTACAACACCAATTTCTTCCGCATTGCGTTCAATAACATTAACATATTTAAATAAGCTATGGTAATTTGAACACGTTGGCATCATCCAGCTTTTTGATTGGTTAATTAGCGATTTGACCTATTTGACCTAAGAGAACATGGCGGATATCCTACAGCATCAAACGTTTATACGAGACCGGAATCATTCGCTTACGATGAAACTAAGTTGACTTTTATTTCTATTTCATAACCATTCAACAAATTTATTTTGTGTACATTATTATAATCACTACTGAGTACAGTAATAATCAACAATTCAGAAACGCAGCATGCCGAGATTTTTGTGTTCGTTTTTATTTGAAACTTCGTTTATTTAGAATATATTTTCGTTACCAATAAAATAAAAATCTCTCAGTCAATCAGAAACCCGGATTCATGCCTTCGAGGAAGGTCCCGTTTGAACGCTCACATCGTTTTTTTTTTTTTCGTTTGGGGGAAAACTAAAACTGGTCGCAATTTTCGAATAAGAATGAGTCGGCAATTTTTAGTGGAGTCGAAAATTTGTAGGTAAATAAAACACAGAAACCGGCAAATAAATAGGCGTTCGAATTTTTAGAGGGGTCGAAATTTTGGAGTTTTCACGGTACTAATTATTCCATTTCAATGAAACTTAGTATAAAGATGCTCTAGGACAATGTACAAACCTAATTAGTTTTGGGTAAAAATCTGTTCATATTAATTCCCTAATAAGCATAATAATTCATAATTTTTTGGTTCTAATCACATTTCAATTAAACATAGATTTTCTGTTACATTGCGCAGACCTCATTAGTTTTACACTCAAATCTGGTCATATTAATTTTCTGATTTGCATAATTAGTTTTCAGCTAAGTAATTTCGAATTATATTTAATGTGTCTCCAATACTCTCAGCACATGGGAGTTCTTTCTAAGCTTTCTTTGATTTATGCATGTCCAGCACTAGTACATGTATGTTACCATGTAATAGATTTGCAACCAATTTGAGGTTCAACTTTTATAGATTAAATCATTTTCTCAATTTTCTACAACAGTGTGTATTACGTCATATTTTACCCATAATTCTTTGCTGAAGAATCAAGATGGAAGGGGGCTACATAAACTGATTAAATGTTATCTAGAGAATGCAAAGTGGTATAAAAATTATGAATTGTATTTTCTTACATTTTCGGGGCTATTTTGGAAGCATTATGTTGTTAGCCTTGACTTTCCCTTTAACCATAGACTCAATGTTTGTGCATTAAAATCCTTATTATTCTTCGCTGTATGTTCTTAATACCAATATGCCAATTATTTCAATATACATAACAGGTAATTGCACGGGGACATTTATTTTTGGAAATAAATATATAAAATGTTTTCTTTCAACAGCTTGTAAATGTAAACAGTCAGTTATTGAAATGGAACCATTCAAATTACAAACTATGAACGGCGCAAAGTATACTTTTCCTTCTCAATCGGAGGCCGGCACTCGAGACTACGTATTCCTACGGGAGTGCGACAACCCCAAAACAAGAATATCATTCAATGGTAGCGTGACCACCACAGGGTCTGATGAACCAAAGCTAGATTTGGTGCGATTCTTCTTCCCGTACCAATTCAACGACCCCCATACTTTAATCATGAATTCAGACGGAGTAGCGACGGTGAGTATACATACATCTATGTTGCTAAGACGCGCATCACTGTACCATGTGCTAGTATCTCAGATCCATGGGATCTACTGTATCAGGGGGAAATTCTTGTCTTCGGGGTTCTCCACACGTGTCAGAGGGAAATCTCGTCTCGGCTCTATATCGCCTCCCCTTGAGGTGCGGGATCGGGAATGTCACTTAAACTTTACAGTCAAACAGACGCACACAACAAAATACGTTTCAACTTTCGTCTTAGTCGGTCATTCGAGCACTCTATAAGACACAACGCCCTGGGGAAAAATCCCCAAGACTATCGCAAGGCTGACCCAAGACTGCCTATAGACTGCGTCAAGACTCGCCCCAAGACTCTCCAGGACTGGACTGCGTCTATCGTGGTGTACTCGCCAAGACCAACTCAAAACTCTCTTTATTCATTTTCAAAACTCTAACCAATTACAAAACAGTAAAAAGACTCTAGGGCGTGGCCTTCAATCATACAGCCAATCACACTAAGTACTGAACACGTCATATCTTTTGATTAATCGTTCACTACATTAATAACTACGAATACTAACTGTCAGAAATAGTAGTCCGAATAGCGACGGTTATCTCGTAATTAGTTCCAAATCACTGAGTCGAGTTCCGTCCAGGACCTCGCTTGCCTAAACGATGACAGACATAACACAGCAATTCACTCGTAATCAACTAATTAAGTCGATCAACAGATACGCGAAAACAAATTCATCATAGATCTGCGCTAGCTGTTTCGGAACGCTGGTCGAAGAGTCGGGAATGAAACAGAAACTCAACAATGTGACAATCCTGAACAACCAAATATATATATATTGCACATGTGGGGATAATCTTGTTACACTGCTCAAGAGTCTCAACAACTAGCCCAAATGACAAAAAAAACAAAAACATTTTCGGCCATTGTTTTCACGGGTTGTGGTTACCAGGCAGTGAAATTATGTGATTATTCCCGAGAATATTGCATTTTTTGCATATAGTAAATATCTATACTCATTAAGTTAATGAATTACAGATATGGCGTTGCTATTCGGGCGTTTTTTCAGTGTCCTCATCGTGAGAACTGTACATTGTGTTTGCGTAAATGTACACATTTCAATCCATCTCCCAGTGTTTACATGTTACATGAATACATTATTCCGGTGATGTCTGAAACCATGGAGCTAAAAAAACAAATATACCATGACGAACGGCTTTCAAGCAATTGACCAATGCACGTTTTTTTAGTAACCGTGACCAATGGAACTTATCACCGCACCCTCAGCTAACTGGCTATATTTGTTTTCGACGGTACCAGGTTATCAATCATGGCGTCCAATGAAATTGCATGATGCAGGGAATGTTTACATGAATTTTGCCAGATATGATACCCTAATTACGTTTTTCTTTGTTTCGTAACAGATCAATGGTCAAAAAAATTTGAATATACATGACGATCATTATGCTGGTGTCGAGTGGTTCTCCGGAAGTGGTAACATGGTAGTAGTTTTTAAAAAGATCGAAGTCCGGGTTTTGTGGGATCATAGCAAAAATAGCGTCACAATCGCTGCAGGAGAAGAATTCTCTGCCTGTGGACTGTTGGCATATAAGAAAGGGAAAGCGAGTGATGATATACAGCAGTTACCGAAAGAATTCGTGAACGAATGGGCCACTTCGTAGGGTTAACGCCATTAGTATTGAACTGCGTTGCGTGACAATGGTCAGCTCTGGGTGAACATTGTGTTACCAGAGGTTAATTTTGGGGGATGGAATAGATTATAAAATAAAAAAGTGTACGTACCATCAATATAATCTGCAGTCTGGTGTTCTTCCTCTTATAAATAGTGTATGCGTAATTATAGCCGCTTTTTATTCAATTCAAAACGGAAAGCTATGGTTGCAGAAAGAACCAAGGTATCCTCGTCGCAGAATGCGGCTCGTACAGTAAATACAGTGATTCGGCTCATACTGTTCTGAGTAATAAATAAATATAAAAAAATCATGCGGCTAAAACGTGCTTTGTGATAACAAGGGGATAATGATGGGAGTTGCGACGAATAATACATTTTCGTTCAATGTTATTTGCCAAAAGAAAACGCCTTGGTAACTCCATAATGCGCAGCGGTCACAAACGAGAAGGATGATATCTCACTTCACCTCCTACCCGTGCAAGAACACTGTATTGGGTATCGAATGTTCTATTGTCGCTAATTTCAAGGGGTTTGTACTTTGTAGCAAGACTAGACTAATACTCCAATCAAGTGGCCCCTGGGAGGCGGGCTTCTTGGTTTTTGCTTTGAATTAAAACGGAACAAAGGCATACATTGTGTCTCTTACCCTAGGTACACATAGGTTTATGCACAGACTTGGTTTGGTGAGCAAAACTTCTTTAGAATAAAACAAAAAAATAATCAAAATATCAAAAACTCCGCTAGTAGAAGAATGATGCAATGCAATGAATCTGTCTGCCTCTGATTACACCATGAGAGAGTCTTGAGATATTGTCAGGCACTAACCGAGTCAGGCCAAGCAGAACTGAGCTCATGGGCAGAACCCCGTGTTCCTAAACCAGAAGTGATGGGGTGTCTAGCAGGCATACTGGATTAGTTTGTAATTTGTGGGAACCTATATACATCCAGAGTATTCCATTGATCACTGATCCAGAAACTGTAAGACATAGAGCTTGAGCATGAAGTTTCTGCCTGAGGCAAATAGATCTATGAATCGTGTCTCCCACAGGGTGGCTAGACTGGGGTACGTGATAACTGGCTTCCCAGTGAAGCCCCACACCACATGGCTTGAGTAATAACAGTTCTACCCTGAGATCCATTTGCAGTACCAGGCCTTACTTAGATGTAGTCATTCCCACAAAACCCATCAGTTGTTTGAGTTGTGTGGTGGGACTGGAGCAAAGTGAAACCACTAGGTCTTTGACTTTTTGACACCACACTGGCACCAGGATAACTAGCCCTGGATGCATGTCGAAATTTTTACCCATTCAAAATGGCCGCCAGGCAGCCTTATTGGATCAAATCAGGAAATAAATCCATGTGAATATCTATACCTCCTCACTGTATCTTTGTACCTAGTATCAAGGCATCTCTGAGAAATATCAATGGACAGACAAAAGCCATGATTAACAATCACAATGGCTGCCAGTCGGCCATATTTTATAATTTCAAAAAAGTTAAACAACGTGCATCTGTACCCGATTCCTGCATGTTACCTCCTGACTACTCGCCTCCAGAATCCTTGTGGTTCCCTCACTAGTCACCGGATTCACAATTACCAGCTACAGCCCGGTCAGGTCAGACCAAGATCTATCCAGAACACTTCCTTACATTGCCTGATTATTTACATTGCCACAAAAATTAGTCCATCCATACATTATTATATCTACCAATATTCAACTCGGCCAACTTGGTCAACGCTTGTAACAATTGACTCATTTTCTGATCATGTTGTCCTATTGGCGCCCTGGTAGACAGCCGAAGCCCAGTAGATGCTTCTGGTTCACCAATAACCGTTAACTTTCAGTAGTCTGGTTTGGTATACGCACTAATGCCCTCTTATTAATATTTCCATGTGACAGTGCCAGTGATACTTGGCGAATGCTGGTAGATGAATTAGAAAATGTGTCACGAGTCACTCTCAGTGTTAGAACTCTTTATTATTAAAAGATTCAGATTTGTGTGTCTTAGAGGGGACATATGAAGATTGAAAAGCCGCTACTTGACACAAAATGAGCATAATGCCAGATTCCATACGGTCAATCAATTTTCAAGCACACACTAAATGAGAAATAGAAGTATATTAGTAATTACACACATAGCAGTATGAACAGTGCCAGCTAACATGGCTGCCACAACCACGTGGAAATCCAACCACTTCTGAACAATTTTCTGAAGGAAAATAAATCACAAGTATATACTTATCCGCCCAGGCAGGGACAGAACGTTCTGGTCTTCATAACTTTATCAACATGACAGCCTACATTTTCTGGACGATTTATTTACGCCGGGAAAACTGGAACTGGGCGCTCAGCCCCTCAGGTGAACGATTTTATTGGTACATTGGAAGTGTTTTATTTCCGAACTCGGGCTAACTTTGGACAGTTTGTCTGAATGTATAACCAATGCTTACATTGGATTGTGGTAAGGTAAGTATGAGTAAACTAGTCAAATACCAACATTTGAAAAGTCATAACTGATTTCAGCCATACAAAGATTACACACAATCGATATATAGGATTGTGCAGCATACATATACAGAAATTCATTACTGGGAATGAGTATTGTTCATTCTCATGTCTATGTTTTAGACTGGGGGTTAAGCATGTTTTATACCAGTCTTGTTTGTGCGTGGGCGCGGAAGGGGTCATGATTTTTTAGTCCACTCCCAGGAATAAAAATGCGCAATTCTAATTGAAAGTAGTGTATTGTTATATTGACTCAATTATCTTCAACTATATCAAGTCCACTATTTTGTCTACAGTCACTAACAAAACTACTCACTACATTGAGCACGACCATCAACAATTGTTGACATGGCTGCCTTGAGAAACATCACACTCACCAGCATTAGCAGTACTATTATGAACGACCGGAAGAGGAAAGAGGTACTGAATAAGAAGTGGCCGTCACGAAAATTGATGGTGACTATGAGTATGGAAAAAATGGTGGTGAAGAAAACACGTTAATAATGACATTTTATAGACCTGGATCATGTCTGTCAATGTTTTTATAACAGTGGCGGCGGTACCGGGGGCAACCGCGAGGGATAGTGAGCAGATCTCACCTTCCCCCCCCCCCCATGCACACATTTCGGCCGCCGCCTCTGAGCAGAGAAACTAACATGGATACCATAAAAAACCAAATAGCCAGTGGGCTATTTTTACATCTGTGTTCGTGCTTATGGTATTACTGCGCCCATTGATTGCCAGATTGGAAGGGATTGTGCACTCAATTTGCATACAAGCAAGATAATCTATAACACTGATGCACATTACTCAATGCAGAGCCGTACTGTGATTTACTGACGTCGTACATTTATTAATATTTCCCGAGATGTTTCAGTTAATGTTCTTGTTTCTGGTATTTGTGGTCAGTGTCGAAACTGTTGAACTGAACGGCGGAGTGAGTACTGGTTCTGATAAATTACTAGTTTGTGATAGTCACAGTAAAGCTGAGTGTATTATCATTGCGTGGTGCATGCATTAATTTTATCTCTTTTCATTTTCAGTTCCGACACATCAAATACGCAGGTAATGTATAATATTATTATTCTGACTGTGCGTAATACTGATTCTGATTTGGGGTTATGATCACCAGTCTTTTGGTCGATTTCAGGGGGAAACTGAAGCATATAGAAATTACCAATATACTAGTATATGGCTCTCTATATGTCCAGGAGTAATATGGTGTAGTATACGCGTACTTTGGGGTGGAAACCCGGAGATGGGAAAACGGACTGACATGCAACATGGATAGTAAACGCAACAGCAATCCCAGGTATAGGAATGAATTTATTTTATTTCATTATTGTCTTCTTTGCTTTTCTAGATTACGAGAGACTGAAATTTGCTGCTGGCTGGCTAGACTGTGGACGGATTGTACTGTATATTCAACGGAGAAATATGGAACACTATATACGCTATATACAGATAACGTGGGATATAACCATCACAATAACCGGTGAAAAAGGTCTCAACGTAACTGACAATTTTTTGGGGAGTGCAGCAACTAAAATTTATGATGCCGGATTCGAATCGTGTAAGTCATATACAATGAAGTGGACGGCAAACGAAAAAAGAAGAACTCCCAGTGAGAGGCCGCTATCCAACATGAAGGGAGAGCAAGTAATAAAAATGCGTAAGTGTTACGCACCATAGTTAAAGGGCGGCAGTCGTCGCGCCGCGTCCTGTTCGATATGGGACTCATAGCGACGTATACAACGCGTGTAAAATAAATTGTGTATTTACAAGAAATTCGAACACGCGCTGCGCGACGACTACCGCGCTTTAAGATACGTTATCACAGTGTAGCTAAAACAAGCAGAAAACTGTGTCTTCTACCTGGATACATATCACTTTTGAAATCGGTATGTTATAATGAGTTTTAATTTTCCTAGATACTAATTTGGTTACTATACTATTCGAATATATTCAAGTGTGTTTGTTTTTTTGTTCAACAGCTTGTAAATGTGAACAGTCAGTTATTGAAATGGAACCATTCAAATTACAAACTATGAACGGCGCAAAATACACTTTTCCTTCTCAATCGGAGTCCGGCACTCGAGACTACGTATTCCTACGTGAGTGCAACATCCTTAAAACAAGAATATCCATCAATGGAAGTGTGACCTCGATGGGACCAACAGCACAACTCAATTCTGTCCAATACTCTTTTCCAAATCTTGTACATGCGCCACATGTACTGACCATGAATCCACAAGGAGTACCGGAAGTAAGTCATATCTAAGTGCGCTGACGTTGTCACCAGATCTCATGACATATGTCTATTTCCTGGATGACAGAAAATTTTATTAAATAAGCCAAATTCAATCTATAGTCGTAAATGATGTGCAATCAGCGAAAATAATATTATTAAAAATAGTTTGTATGCCGGAAATGTAACACACGCGATATATTGAATTAAGGAAGTATCAGGGGTAAATTTTCTCCTCTGTGGGGTTCTCCACACGTGTCAGAGGGGAATCTCGTCTCGTCTCTATATCTCGTCCCCTTGAGGTACGGGATCGGGGAAGTCACATAAGCTTTACAGTCAAATAAGACACACACAACGAAATACGTTTCAACTCTCGTCTTAGTCGGTCTTTTGAAGACACAGCGCCCTGGGGAAAAATCCCCAAGACTATCGCAAGGCTGTCCCGAGACTCGCCCAAGACTCTCCAGGACTGGACTCTCGACTGCGTCTATCCTCGTGTACTCGTCAAGACCAACTAAAACTCTCTTTATTCATTTTCAAAACTCTAACCAATTACAAAACAGTAAAAAGACTCTAGGCCGTAACCTTCAATCATAAAGCCAATCACACTAAGTACTGAATACGTCATATCTATTGATTAGTCGTTCACTACATTAATAACTACGGATACCAACTGTCAGAAATAGTAGTCCGAATAGCGACGGTTATCTCGTAATTAGTTCCAAATCACTGAGCCAAGTTATGTCCAAAACTTCAAATAGGTCTAAACGATGACAGACTTAACACAGCAATTGGCTCGTAATCAGCTAATTAAGTCGGTCAACAGATACGCGTAAACTAATTCATGACAGAAGATCGACTATTCTTTGGCATGTACCATTTTAAAATTGGATAACAGTTCATGATCACTTAAAATGAAACGTTTTTGTGATAGATGTTCGCGTTAAATACCACTGTCAGAATACAACGTATCATCAAAAATGTACTTTTGTTGTAATGTTTCATATCTTTCCAAGTTAAGTTTTTTTTTCTTTGCAACAGCTAAATGGTCGTGGTAATGTGAATGTGCATGACGATCACTACGCTGGTGCTGAATGGTTTATTGGAAATGATAAATTCATAATGGTATTTACGAATATTGAAGTCCGGGTCTTGTGGGATTATAAGGAGAAGACAATCACAATCGCTGCAGGAGAAGAATTCGATGCCTGCGGACTGTTGACATATGGGAACGGGAAGGCGAGTGATAACGTACAGCAGTTACCGAAAGAATTCGTGAAAGAGTGTGTCATTTCGAAGAGGTAATATAATAGAAATAAATAATACTAATGCAAAAGTAATAATATAAATTGGTAATAGGATTAAGGGATTTATCATAACTTACATCGGAGGCATTACAATTTGTATAATGTGAAAGAAAATCGAGTCAAAATATAGTCGGCACAGCAAAAGAGTAATTTAAAAAGATTATAAACTTATAATGTACATACCATTGTTAACCCATACCGCACCAAAAGAAATAATATACACATGACTTATTAACATATTAAGCTTCAAATGCCTTAATACGTATCCTGGTCGACACCCAGAATGTCCACGAACACCGTTTGGGTAGTTGAAGAAGAATTATCGAAAGTTGAAGAAAAATTATCCTTAATTTTCACTGGCTCTAATGTTCATTTTTATTTATTTCAGTCAAGCTGTGACAATATATTGAAAATTGTGGCTGATACCTTTAACATACAGATGAATGACATAATTAGTGATCCGTGAAATTGTTTGCTGTTTTAAAGGTGTCACCTTTCATACTACTGATTTATTTATTTGAAATATTTGTTGTTTGTAGTGGTGGGAGTGATGATGCTTGGTTGGTTAACAATGTGATTAGATATAAGTTCATTTTCCAACACAAAATTGTTTCTTGTTTTAATATCTATAAATATATATATATGACGTAGTAAGTGAACATTTGCTACTTTCAACACGATCTGTTTTTCAGTCAATTGTCACTCTATTTAATCTATACGAACAACATGTGGCCAGTGTGTTATATACGCGCCAATTGATTGTACGGCCCGCACGGGAATCGTTATAGTGATATACGTGTATTCTTGCCTCGCTTAAAACACTGAACGCCTGCAAATGACTCTGCATATTTTTGTTTTCGCTGATGTTATTTCAATCGCAATCCTAAACTGAACGCGAGGGCACACTCATATGAGTATAGAATTATGTGATACTCCTTTCAAACATAAAGCCAAAAAGCCAATATATCAAGAAAACATTCATTTTAATATTATACTAGTAATGAAAATAATATGTAAGAATGTTGTGACGTAGTGCCGTGCTTTGACTAATTACGTGAAGTGTGAATAAACACCTTGTCGGAATAGTATGATTTATACTGATTCGAGTTTTTAAAAAAATGAATCACAATGATACATTTATATCCAGTTAAAAATCAACTATAATTGTGTTACCGATAAAACTGATGCAAAAACGTATTATATCAATATTCAAGCGTTTCCATTGCAGATACAGTAAGATGATCTCTGATGATTAAAGGGTGGTGGTCGTTGCACTGCAAAATTTAAATTAATTTTTGGGAAACCATAAAACTCGATTACTGTAAATGCATTAATTTACAAGTACATGTATAATGTTTCATTTCACTTATCACCAAATGACTGATACCCCAGACCATTCGTCCCGGTATTATCGCTATCGCCACACGAGACTCCAGCTTGTCTCCTATACAATTTTCCTTCCGCCCACTTAATTTTAATATTCATATGACCTTTGCACTGACATCGATAGCCAATCGCATTCGACCGCGGACGTCACTCTAAATAAACAACTGAATAAATTAATATACCATATTTGGAAGATAGCGGGTAAATTCAACGTTGTTGGTGTGTTCCTTCGGGTTCCGAAGTCGCACGAAACGAGTTCATGTTCCGTTATCTTTCGCAAGTAAAACAGGTCGATATGTATTAAACATGGCATTTGTTTTCTTGTTTTAACCCCCTTATTACGCAAGCTTCCGTCGAAGTGGTGTTTTTTTCGACGATTTGTGGCATGTTGCAAAACGAACGAAACATTGCGGCATTCTTAGCGGTGGATAAGGGATCGACTATGTCGTCACATTTATGTCTCGTTTGAAAGAGAATAAACAACCGCTCAGAAAAATATGTTGCTAATATTTAAGTGCGGTGCCTTGAAATCGCCTGCCCGATTTCAAAAGGATGTTCGATTTGCAATGACGACCGTTCATATGTACTAGGCGACGTTACTAATTACTACTAGGGTCGGTGTTTGCATTAAGAATTATAGAACGAAAGATCAGCAAAGCGGTGCTTTTGTCGGCGATTTTGTCAAAGGGAATATTGATAAAATGTTGCAAAACAGAATCGCGAGTTGGGTGAAAAATTGCGCCGGCGGCATTCTCAGCGATGGCGACACCCGAGAAACACCGTGTCACGGTGCATTCGTGCATCAGTACACCGAAGAAATACATACATATTGTTGCGGACGACTATTGTAAACTGTGTTCGTGTAGTCTTCGAGTTTGTGGACAGTTAAAGTCGTGTGTGAATTTATTCAAGCCAGGAAAAGCAGGAGGGATAACTTATGGAAATCGTCTTTCCAATTTGATCCAGTGCGACGTTGTGAAAGGAGCGACTCTGTCGTCTCATCTATGTCTAGTTTGTAAGAGAAAGATTGATAGCGCAGAAAAATCCGCCAATAATGTAAAACAGTGGCGTGAAATTGTCAGTCATTCTAATATCTCCCAACCTGTGAACGAAAGGGTTAAGCGTGCTGCCTTGAAATCGCCTGCCCGACCACGTTCAAGTTCAAAACGACGTTCCATAACTTTCTCACATTCAATTTGCAATGATGACCGCAGTTCAAATGTACTTAGCGACAATTTCCTTAGAAATCATTTTGATTTGATTTATGGATGGCGAGCACCGACACTCCGATCCGATGAACTAATCAAAACTAAAATGGCGCGTGTCACGTGACTTTGTTTACTAAAGATAGCGTGGGCGTTTGATTGACACTCAACTCATTAGTATTCCACCAATCACAGCTACATCTACTTTCTGGATGTGCGCAGTCAAATTGTATAGGAGACAAGCTGGAGTCTCGTGTGGCGATAGCGATAACACCGGGACGAATGGTCTGGGGTAAATGACTGAATGTTATAGCCATTGGTTCTCTAGAAACACCTTAATGAAATGCATGTGTTAAAACGGGGAGTCGTCAACTGCGCATGCATCAGATGGCCATAGCGTGTAGCTGTTTACAAACAAGCGTCTACCCATGAGCCTTTGCGTTTTTAGCGTGTGTTGTTATCGTCGCTTGGGACTCAATTCCCGCGCGTGCGCAGGTGACGACCCTCCCGCTTCAATATAAGTTACCGGCACATTACGAGCGTATAAACACCCGGCACAGTTAATCGTCATTGTAAGTGGACGGTCACCTGACTACCCCACATTCACTGCCTAAAACGGCTCGAATAGCATGTAATAAACGCGAACCTTATTCGAATCACTGACGTCATAAACAACATAAATATTATATTTCTGCATACATATAAAGTCAAGTATTTCATGATTAGAACGACCTACCCAGTTACGATAGCCCTCGGTACAAGTCTGTTCGCCATGTAGAGACAAAATAAATAAATAAATAAATAAATAAATAAATAAATAAATAAATAAATAAATAAATAAATAAATAAATAGCTTGGCACCAGAGGGCCTACTAACGTAGTCTACTTCATTGTTCCATGGAGGTCTCATGCCACTAGTTAACCAATGGCTTGCAAGAACCAATGAAATTTTTTAAATATTTTTCTCAGGTGCTCCCTGTTTGAGGGCGTAATTGTCTGGGTCAAAGGTGAGACCAACATGTGGTCTTTTGTTTACTACTTAGCGGCTGTGTACCTGTGGGTTTATTCTGTGTGTATTTGGATGTTCTAATCTTGGTGTTTTTCCAGTGATTTCTCTAGGTGCAATCCAAATACAGTAGGTGTGTCTTGTTTACCTGAGATTTGTAAGAGTTTGAGCTGGCCAACATGTTAGTTTTTTTTCATATGGTTGATTACTGGCATGTTGATTTCCCATTTTTGAGCCATGTTTTCAACTTTCTTCATCATTTTCATATAGCAATCTCGTCATATGTTAACATTGTCGTTTATGGAAATTCAATTAGTGGTATGAGCCCTGGAGGCACAGTCACTCTACTAGTACTACTAGTAGAGTGACTGTGATAAAAGTAAAATACCATGATTACCCATAATTATTCATACATGGAATGACGTACACTTGATCTGGCAGTGACAATTTGCAGTGAAAAATTGATGATGAATAAGTATATAACAAAATAAATTTCCATAAGTTTTCGTTTAATAAAATCTCCATAATGCTGGTTGTTGAAAATTAAAGTGTAGATTAAAATAATAATTTTCCATGAAAAGTAGACAGATATATAGATCACTTATGTACAATCAGATAACCACGTTGAAACCTGTTTGGTTATCTACAAGCTGAAGTCCACCAATGGTAAAAGTAATTTCTGTATTTTTTGAATCAGCTAATATTTGTGTTAGTTTGTCACTACTAGTACTTGAAAATATTTACCGATAAATAATTGAACCTTCACTATTAGTATAACATCCCGTAATATCGATGTTCGTATTTTGGAAGCTTGAGGATGTAGTAGAGATTTTTTTCCCTTAAAAATATCAAATTTACTTTTTTTCCCACATTCTCTTATAATGATATATAGAGCATGCATTCAACTAGAAAAACACAATTGTAGTGATGGTTTAAGCACAGACCTTAGAAAGGTCTTTCGTTTAAGAGGGTAATACATTTTGAGTAAATCTGAGATACAGTTAGACTTGCTTGCAGTCTGTTGGGATTCCGATGAAAAATTCTTGAAATATAAATTGCGTAAACGAGGGGTGAACGCGAAAGTCATGTGACCGCGAAAATCCAGCTTTGGTATCCTAATACTATTATGGCTCGCTCCAAACATTCTCCTGATAACATTACACGTTTTTTTTTTTTTTTTTTTTTGTTTTGAAATTCAATCTAAAATAAAATGGCATACTAATATGCGATTCGGATATGAGAAAGTAGGTAAAGTTTTCGGGATCTAAGTTTATCCGAGAAAGTGTGTATGGTTTCCGGGGTCTCAGTTGATATGTTAATTAGCCTGTCTTCTGATTGGTTGAAACATATTAGACATGTCAATCCTCCAATCATTACAAGCCCGAATCTTGCCGGTAATGTGAGGGCGCTTACACTGATGGCAAGTCTGTTAGGATTTCGCGGTCACATGACTTTTGCGTTCATCCCTCGTTTACGCAATTTATATTTATTTTTCATCTCAATCGCAACAGACTGCAAGCAAGTCTAAGATACAGTGTGTTTTATGTTTTTTTTTGTGATTTTTAACGCATAAGAAAACATTGGTATTTGGGGTTAGACCACAGTCACTTGGGGGCTGAAAATCAATAAATACTAATTTTCAAGAAAAAAATCATCCGCTATACGTATATAAATAAACAAGTTGTGAAACACGGCACCTAGTAAATCGACACCCTGTCGTTTTCAAATGTCGATTTCTTACCTTAAAATGCGAAACAAAAAGTGCAGAGGGGGTCAGGTGTTATGTTAATAACCATTGTTCATAATCACTAATTTGGTTTTATTCAAAACTGCACAAATCGCGAGTTTTCTGGTGATATCCGACAATTTCATGATCGAAAATGGCCAGCAGCCAGAATCAAGGGGGATTCGCACAGAGTTCTGGGTAAATCAAGTGCGCATACTCATTTTCAGCCAATCAGGCGTGCCGTAACAGCGAGTATTTCCTTGATTTACCCAGAACTCTATGCGAATCCCCCTTGATTCTGGCTGCTGGCCATTTTCGTTCATGAAATCGTCGGATATCATCAGAAAACGCGGGATTTGTGCAGTTTTGAATAAAACCAAGTTAGCGATTATGAGCAATGGTTATTAACGTAACACCTGATCCCCTCTAAAAATTTTGTTTCGCATTTTAAGGTAAGAAATCGACATTTGAAACCGACAGGGTGTCGATTTACTCGGTGCCGTGTTTCACAACTTGTTTATTTATATACGTATAGCGGATGATTTTTATTGAAAATTAGTATTTATTGATTTTCAGCCCCCAAGTGACTGTGGGTTAGACTACAGAGTTGATCTCGATTCCCAGCTGCTCCACGACGATGAATTTGGCATTCTCAAAGACAAGCCTACGTCACAAACTGGTCAAAATCCCCTAAACATTGCCAGCAACCAATCACAGACTAGCTTAAACAATAGCTTTCCCTGACGATAATACTTAGCAACGTTATTTCTCCCACGCTAACTTGAAAAATCTTCTGTTTTTGTCTCGTTTCCGTTTCCGGTCTGTCTTAGAGAATAAGTATTCTCTGGTAGCTGCTAATGAAATCTGACAAAGACAGTTTGTCTACCACTTTGACTTTAGAAAATACGACACAACTCGCCCCTTTGTGAACTCTGACGCGGGGTATCATATTTTAAAACAACATTGACGATGTTTTTAAAAAGTGTTATGAGGTCAACATCTAGGTCACGCAATAGTAGACGAACTGGGAAATTGAATTCAAACTTTTTATAGTATCACAAACATGATTTCTGCGGCCTTATTCCGGTTTCTTCGAAAAAAACACCTCTCTGTTTGCACAGTGATCACGTGATTACACGGTTCCATTTTTTTGTTGGAATATTTATTTCATATTATTTGAAAAAAATAAACTTTCTTAAAATATATAATTTGATGGGATTCAAAGAATATGTTACTTCAGAAATGTGGTATTCAATTGCAGTAGCAATAACATCTACTACATCCTTAAAAAAATAATCGATTTGTTGTCTTAGTATCTGAAAATAATGTCCGCGAAATCGCACGTGTTTTCCCTAATACTGTAAAACACTTTAGTTTTGCTTGGAATTTATTTTTGCTATTTTCGCTGAAGGAACGATACTAGCGAATGAAACCCAGCGAATAGTTCTATATTTTACCACATTCCCTCTATCATAGATATCATAGATAGAGGGACTGTGATTTTACATTCAACTTTTCAAAAATCAATGAAAATAAATTCCACACAAAACACCCAAAATATCTTTTCAATGAAAAATAATGCCAGCTAAAAAAAAAGTATTTTACAGTATAGGAGCAACATTTTTGACATACAATAGTATATAGGTCAGTTGTTTATCGATTTCGATATAGATAGCACACACGCTGTTTGCAACGTCACTGCATATCATTATACAAACAATTTGCAGTTAAAGACAACGAGATAAGCAGTCGTACAGTACAGAAGACAAAGTTTGCTGTTAATTCAAAATGGCGGTGTCTACCTCACATTTGACCTATTGGCTGCTTATGCTATTCTTTTCGTATGCTCGGACACAACGAGGTAAGCGAAGTTCTATCTCGAAACAAACATTCTGTGAGCTTCTATCGATTGATTGAGACGTTCCTGAAAATGCGTTGCTAGATACTCGTCGCTCTGGTCCATGGCTCAGAGCAATTTAATGGTATATGTGAACCATTGTTGTACTGACGATATATATATATATATATATATATATATATATATATATATGTATATATATCAACACTTACACAGTTACTATGGGCTGCAGACTTGGTTATGAATCGAAATGGATGATGGCATTTTATGTTTACGTTTGAAGGAAACTGTCCAAATCTGAATGAACACACGCACTGATAAATCACACACAACAACAAGTATTGTTGAAATATACAATCAGTTTATTGGCTAAGCCAATCACGATCAGTTATAGACATTTGACCTTGATAAGTATTACGGTGACCGTTTGTCAAAACACAGGAAGTTTCTGCCACGCTCCCTCAACACCTTTAGAAAACAGTGTTTTCTAACGTCGATGGACGTTGATCCTGATCATAGACCCTCAATTGTTTTTGTTAATAGGACACTTTCTAGTTATAACAACTAAGATAATATAGCTCAAACGTAGGCCAGGGTATAGGGGATGTGTGTCATATTGTTGTATTTCATGGATTTTTTACGAGTGGCAGGCTAATATTACACTATGATTCTGGGTGACCTCCCCCTAAAAACGCTTACCAGCGGTTCCTCACATATGACATAGTCAAGTTTTATTACTAACCAATCCCATCGTCGGAATGCCAACTGAAATACATCTTCCGCATCTGTTTCATTTCTAACACGTCATCAGCCAATGCTAGCAAGCCACACGTCACGTCATTATCCGGGCTCAAATCCTTGCATAGTCGCGATACATAACACAGAGAATATATTTACAAATAAGCCAAGTGTTCATAATACTGTCCCAAACATGTGAGCTCTTGAATGAATACATTAGATTACATGATTTATTATGAATCCGAACTCAACGTGCATTACACAACCATGGAGGTAAAAAGTCCCTTTCTAGCTCCATGACACAACTAAGTATTTTCTAATGCGCATGTGCACTGTTTATTTTGGTACGTACAATAATCTCTGCATATGAGCATTGCAGAATGTAATTGTTTCATCGAAGGATTACTGCGAAGCGTGGTACAAGGGAAATATTTCAGCCCAGTGTTAATCACACACACACACACACTAATTTTGCCCTTAATGTGCTACATCAAACAACGTCCATTTTTGTCCATATGTATATGTAAATAATAATGCGATGACAATGAAACAAACATTATTCCACCGTGTTACCACATTGGATGTTCACTCTCAGTAGATTGTATAAATTATACATTGAGTGTTATTTTCTAGACGAATGTACGTAATGTCCGTCGCCAGCATCGAACACGACTCGGGGATGACTATGAGCTTTCATTGAGAAGTGTACCCCTAATTCAAATTTGTACTGAAATTAAGTAATAATGAAACTGTCATGGTATGATATTGAATGTTACGCAGGAATAATTTACAAGTCACAGTGTTTGTATATTCTTGTATTTATAAATAAATACATTGAAGCGACAATAGCTATAACTATCGACATTTTGTCTCCGATTTGCATATTTCCTATACAGCATATACGCCGGTTACTAAAATATATTTTTCTAGTAACCGTGTATATACCGACATTGTACATTAAAGCGGGGGGTCGTCACCTGCGTATGCGTCTGATGGCCATAGCGTGTCATTGTTTACAAACACTCGTCTACCCATGAGCCTTTGCGTTTTTAGCGTGTGTTGTTATCGTCGCTTGAAACTCAATTCCCGCGCGTGCGCAGGTGACGACCCCCCTTCGCTTTAAAGTATGGAAGGTAGTAGAACTACTCGTAGTGAAAAATAGAGGGCCCCTTGCCCATTGCGCCCAGGTCTCTAGATGGCGTTATTCATTGTGATCCAGTTTGTGAACCCCGGGCAAGATCAAAACTTACAGAGGCCATTGAGAGCGGGAATCACTTCAAATACTGTAAATGGGGTAATTATTCACTGGGTTTTAATTTAGCTTATTTCGCTGACTGGAAAATGCGCTTAATTAAAACCCAGTGAATATGTAAAATTTAGCATAGAACACATTATCTAAATGACGAAACCGTGAATTTGAAACCCACTGAATATGCCTGAAATGGTAAATCAGTGAAATTTAAACCCAGTGAAAATTAGTCATTTTACAGTACCTCACTCTGACGGTCTCTCACTGATGATTTTATGTCTCACTTCCAATAATAGTGTGCGTCGTGTGTCATAATTTTCTACGATCGCGCTATCACGTGACCAATTTTAACGATGACGACTACATCGCATGTCTAAAGCAATATGTCAGTAAGATCTGGTAATTCATAAAATGATCAAAATCATAGCTATTACCGCTTTAACGATACTAACAATGTAATGTATAAAATAAAATAGATGTATAACGATATAACGTAATGTACTTTTTTTCCTTTCTTAAGTATGTCCTGGTTTTGGAAGAGAAGAACTTAGAGGGCATGACCAAGTGGATGAATTGAATATCGATATGTTCAAAAACTGCAGTATTATTGATGGAAATGTTGTTATTACAGAAGCTACATTTCAAGGGTATGTTGTTCAGTAAATTTTTTAAGTTATATATTATATAAGAATTGTAGGTATGTACAGCAATTGTATATCAGCGTAATCGGTAAACAAACATTTATAAGACATCTAGTAGGCCGGGTTGTGTTATTATTTATTAAAAAAATCGGGAAGAAAAACAAAAAACATGTACACTCCCTAAAATGTCAATTTGTAAACGACAACCAACCAAATATAATATTTGCCGGTTTCAGTATCACGTGATATGTGTTGTCAAATTACGTCATCAAATTTGCTATGTCGTTCATCCTCGTTCACAGTTAGTCATATTATAATCATTATAACAGTTCTGCATATACAAATCTACCACACCTTGACTTGACAGGTACATGTACGATTCGAATAGCATAAACTGTATGTAGTCGCTGGCTGCAAATGTGGGCGTGGATTAGTAGATGAGCGTAAGTGCTTTGACACAAATATCGAAGACTTGTTGTACAGAATGTAGGGTATATTACTTGTAATACATTTTGTTGGAAATATAACATTATTATTTGTTTGTTTGTTATATTTATTCTCTTCTAGAAATCAGTTCTTTGGCCTAGTAGGAATTGACGCATTTCAGCTGAATGTATTCAGTACTGTTAGAATAATAACGGGCTATCTAATGGTACTTGCATCCGACACAGGTCAGCGCGACCTATCAGTTTTCAGTAATTTAGAATATATTTATGGCGAAGAGCTCGAAAGGTAAGTTACGGCGTTTGCAATATAACGGAAAGAATTGGCAATACTGTAAAATACTTTATTTTCGCTAATTTCGCTAGAGGAATGATTCAGTAAAAATAAAATCCAGCAAATATATCCATCAGAAATCAGTGAAAATGAATTCCACACAAAACACCAAAAAATTGTTGTTCAGCGAAAATTAATTCCAGCTAAAATAACGTATTTTACAGTACATGTGAATGAGCTGTGTGGCATACACTCGGTTTGTTTCACAAAATCGAAAATCGAAAATTCGAAAATCAACCATTACTATTATTGTAATAATGGATTTTTTTTTGCAAATATCGGGATCTGCATTGCTACTAAATACTAGTAGTAAAATCTGTGTTTATAGTAAACAGATTATAGTAAAAAAAATAATAACGGTCGAGGTGACAAACAATATATGTTCCAGCTTATACAAATTTAGTCATTTGAAACATTCGAGTCAACATTCTGTGCTGAATCAATGTACTATAAATAGATTCATTAGTATATTATATTGTTTTGCCGTTCGTTCTTAAAGTACTAATAATAATAATAATAATAATAATAATAATAATAATAATAATAATAATAATAATAATAATAACAACACCAATAATAGTGGCGGCGCTAGTCGAAATCTCACTATTTAGTCATTTTAAACTATTGTTTACGTATATATATATATATATTATTTCTTTTAGTGGATATTCACTGATTATAACAGGAACCAACTTGGTATCATTGGGTTTGAAATCGATGTCAAGTATTATCAGGGGGAACGTGTACATAAGGCGGAACCCTTTCCTGTGTTATTTGGAACCTATATTGGGCATACTACCGGAAACGGTACAGCGGAATCAGGGCGCCCTCATTGCCTATAACAGACCGCCAGATATTTGCAGTAAGTAATGTGGTTGACCATTAAAAATGTTAGGGAGGGGGGTACAAATTATTCTTTGTAGTAAGATGTTTCAGGGCAGTGTTGTGGCAACTCTCAAATGAGCTTTTAGTTAATGAATTTTGACTGACTGTGACAAACTTAAAGGGCGGTAGTCGTCGCGCCACACATGCGCGAGATATATGGGTTTCGTATAAACAAAGATGGCGACTTTGACTGATGCACATATCAACGAGTACAAATAAACTCAGACGTTAACAAGCTTCAATTAGGTATTCTTTTAGGTGATTGAAAGGTAATTAGTGCAAGTCGCGCCCAGGTCAAACCTCAAACTTTTGATTTCCACGAGGAGAGCGCATTGGATTGTGGGAAAATCAATGTTTATCAACACAAATGTCGCACATGCACAGCGCAGCGACTGCCGCCCTTTAAAATGCAAAGTGTTAACATATAAGAACTACGAATAAATCAGTATTCGTGAATGAATTGTTCTTTTGTTTCATGTGTGTCGCGGCGCAGTGGCAGCAGAATTACAAATGCAAATGACCTATTCTATTTTGTTGTATTCCAGGAAATGAGGGGCACGTATGCAATGAACAATGCAGTAGTATGGGATGCTGGGGCCCAGGTGCGGATGAGTGTGGATCGTGTGCAAGCTACCGGTTAGACGACACGTGCATTGATAGCTGCAATAGAAGCGACGGGTGAGGATTGTTTTCGTCTTTCATTTTCAACTGAGGTTGTTGTTCGAGTATGTCATCAAATCTTCCATTTTGTTCGTCCTAGTTTGCAAGTAGTCGTGTTATAGCCACTAATAAATCCCTTAAAATAGATGTAATTTGAAGTACCGCCAAATTTTGAAGAATAAATATATAGTCGATTGATGCAAATCTTTCAATCTAACTCACCACGCGTGTCCATCCGATTATCTTCACAGCTTATATATCAAATCAGAAGCAGAAAAAGAATGTGGAAGAATTGAAGAGGTGAGATAACAATTTATATGTTAGGCCAGACTTTTTTTATTCCTTGTTTCTCGAGTTTTTATAAGGCAATGTTTTTGAGGAGGGCGAAAAAAAAAATTAATTCTTTTTTTCCACTAGATTTGTGTGAATCTCAAAGAATTGTAAGTGGGATCATTGATCGGAGAGAAGAAATGAAATAAAATTTTATTCCATGTATAACCGTGTTTCTCATCTGCGCGAGGCTTCGGTACTTTGATCATGATACTCCCACGAAAATGTAACTTGGATTTGTTATGCGGCGGGCGGTAAAAAAATGAAGATAAAAATAATAATTTTTTAGCATTTTTTTGCGCTTACAAGTCGGCGGGCGCGAGAAATTACGCTGAAATAAAATGTTATTTTTATTTCATTTTCGGCTCCTGTTCATTCGGCGGGTTCGCGAAACAAGGGATAATAAAAGTCTGGCCTTATACATAAATGTATACGTGATGACGTCACAGTCTCTTGTGAGAGAACCGTGGCTCACAGTCACTCTACTAGTAGAGTTACTGTGCGTGGCTGAATCATTCATTTCTTTGTTTACAGGAAGCGGAAGGGGTGCCTGGTATTTTAAGTGTTAACTGCAATGGCGACAACTACGAGGTGTGCTTAGGTAAGCTTATTTAACAAAACTTTTGTGTACATTCAGTGGAAAAATGTGCTAGTATGTCAAACATGGACCTACAAACAGATGCTGAACCAACTAATACTAATCTACCAATTGCTTTGTCACGTGTCCGGTAACGTCATCAATTAGTTATTATATCCACCATAATGTTCGTCGGCCAGAAACATTATTTATTAATTGCAGAAGAATCCGAGTATCCTAGTGATTTATCGCTAAGTTAATATTGCTTGTAAATTGTTATTTCGATGTACTGTGGAATACTTTATTTACAAATGGATTTCATTTTCGCTATTTTCGCTGAAAGCATTTTTCCTCTAAAATAAATTCCAGTGAAAATGGTATTTTTCCTATACTTTACATTGAGTCTTGATACAACACAGTGAATATGAGATCCACACATAATGCCTGAAAACTGTTTTCAGCGAAAATAAATTCCAGTGAAAATAATGTATTTTTCAGTACCACAAAATCATGAACGTGCAGATGTTAATATACACGAGACATTTATCAATAGTAAACACTAGTGGTTGCCATGGCAAATATATGTCGTGAAGCAACAATGAAGTTGGTCTAATAAAATATCGCGAGAACCCGGCCGAAATAGCCGAGTATCAGCGAAGGCCAATCTCCCAAGCAGATTTCCATTTCTACTTTCGGTGTTCTGGCCGCAAGGATCTCCGAGAAAGAGAATGAAAAAGCGAATTTCAAATGTTAAGGGTAACAAGTGTAACGAAAAAATACTGTGTGTAAAGTGTATTTTTTAAGTGCATGGTCTAATTATCAACTGGCGTTTTGTTTGTTTGTTTCAGCCGAATGTCACACGTCACTAGAAACGAAGGAAGCAGAGAACATACAATTGCAGGCTGAAGTTGATCGTCTTACAAGTAAACTAAATGATATGCAAGAACGTCTACGCATTCTTTCTGAAGAGGAACACCAAGAAGACAACGACAATCAAGAATTATTGTAACGATATTAGCATTTATTGTACATACTTATAATCACACAAACATGCATTACATTATCTATTAATAATCATTATAATACAGGGTGCAATCCACTTAACTATCGACATGTTGGAACACTTATTTATTATGAAAAATAAAATTGTTCGAAAGATAAATAATACTATGTATACATGTATTTTACAGCCACAGTAATATTTACTCGGGAACAGCATGCAATTTGGTAGCGCTCTGTCATATCGTGTTGTTTCGTCTATCACGTTCGCATTTACGGAAAGTACTCTGTAGTTCCCCTTTTTAGCTTCGCTGTCGACTTCGTCGAGCGGAGCTTATCATATGAGTGATTGTCCGCCGTCGTCCGTCGTCGTCCGTGTCAATGTTTTACTTTTTTGACTTCTTCTTGAAAACTACAAGCCTGAATGCTTTGATAATTGGTGTACATGTACCTTGGGTAGACTCTCTTAGATTTGTTCATTTCATGATATCTTCAATTCTCTAATTTTGGTGAATATTTTTGTCATTTTTGGTAAAAAGTGATATTTTCCAATATTGTTGAAAACCGTAAGTCTGATTGCTTTGATACTATACATATTGTTCATTTTCTGATGATATCTTCTGTTCTTTAATTGAAATGTGCATTGCTAACAGCGGAGCTATCTCAGCCGACAGGCTGCTTGTTTTATATTTTAGTTCAATCAGGAAGCTACGAAGAAAGCTCCCTGGTTCAATACAAAGCGTACTACTAATTGATAATGACATGTGATAATAAAACGTTTTGTGTACGTTAAAGGCTAGTTACGTCGACGGTTCGCATCAATGCTGATGACAAACATATAGTTTATATAGATCTATCTATATGTAGGTTTCACACCACAATTACAATGTAATTCTCTCTATTTTGAAAAAAAAACTATTGCAAGAGATGGCATGCTTGTATTCAAACTTTTTATTTAAAATTATATCAGAAAAAACAAGTTTTAAAATTGTGATTGGAATTTTATCGAAAACCTTGGTGGACTGAAACTTTTAGATTGAGCACTGACAGAGTTAGCCCTCAGTACAGTCCTGTAGATTGGCCTTCTTCCGCTGATCATTCGGTCCCCACAGTCCTGAGAAGTCGCATAGACCACATTCACTCTACTAGCAGAGTGACTGTGCATAGACCGAGGATTCGACACCCGCCTACAAATTTATGGCGGAGAACCGTTCTGCAGTTTTCATGATTGTAACCAGCTAAAACATCTATCGACCAATCTAGCGATCACAAATATGGCCGAAAAATGAACCTACAGTACTGGAACGTTGGTGAAAGCTAGTTTTACGCAACGAACCAACGTTTTGTTAATACATCAGATACATACGTCAAAAACAAGATGGCGGTGTATATTTTCGGTTGACGTTGGAAAATGTCGATTTGTGGGGAATCTTAAGTAATTTCGCTCCCAGTTAATGCATTTAGAATAGTTAGACGTATCGATTGCTTATTTTTTTTAACTGCAAAGCTAATTGCCTCTTAAATCGCCCGATACATTCCTTCAAATAGTGTCGAATCCTCGGTCTATGCGACTTCTCAGGACTGTGGGGGCCGAATGATCAGCGGAAGGAGGCCAACCCAC
The DNA here is from genome assembly GCF_978046115.1 of Saccoglossus kowalevskii. NCBI lineage: Eukaryota > Metazoa > Hemichordata > Enteropneusta > Harrimaniidae > Saccoglossus > Saccoglossus kowalevskii. The sequence continues at coordinate 19,831,789 of NC_140641.1, forward strand.
AGGACAGTACTCAGGGCTATGACAGAGTCAGCTGGGTCAATTTTTGAAAGGCCAGTGTTGTTGTATTGGTTTTATTATTTGGGATTTTCAACATCTGTTTATTACAGTAACTATTCGTTTGTTTTTTTAAAAACCTAAACAAATATCTCTTATAAATTATTTAGAATGTCGGTAACGTTACTCATTGGCTCCGTGTAAAGTGGTCCTGCTGTTCTAGTTTTTACATTGTCGTATATAGAAGTTTAATTAGTTTTGTTTTGTATGAAATATGTGTATAACATCGCTTCCTAAAGCGATACAGTCACCACGTCGCGCGTTCAAATTTCATGTAAACAATATATATATATATATATTTTCACTAGGTTTTCGTTTTGTTTTTGATTTTAAATATTAATTGCGTTCATGCACAGCTCCTTAGCACGGGCTAAGAGGTCAAATTCCTTAGCCCGTGTTAAGAAAACGTGCGTGAACGCTTAGCACTGGCTAAGGAATGCTAAGTACGGGTTAAATCTAGACCCTTAGCACGGGCCACGGTTTCTGTTTTAGTAACCGTGCACGGGCTAACAAAGTGTGCGCGAACGCTTAGCCCGGGGCTAAGCGCCCTCTATGGCGAACTTTGGGTGTAGACAAAATACATTTGGTTCGCTGTCTACGACATGCATTAATAAAACTCTGTATTCTGTTACGCCGTTGTATACTGTTTCTGTGCATCCAAGTTGGGTCCGTCTTCTCTCCTGTGCACGTCGCTTCAAAACGAAACATGTCAGCAGTATTTTTCGTTCGTAAATAGCGGCTTGCCAAAGGTCACCGACTGATGGCACCCCTTAGCCTCGCTGTGCGAAATGCAAATATGCTAGATAAACTTAAATCAGCTCAAATCTTAGCCCGTACCTCGTGTAACGTGAACACAACTATTGTTCATCGTTATTGCGTAATATTAACGTTTCCAACAACAGTTGATGTGTTTGCATGACACGTGTTCGGGTATATTATGGAAAATGTGTGAAATGGCGTTCATTAACTGAATGTAGGATTATCTAAACCATGTGATGCCACCAATTCGATCGAATCGCGCGCAGACGCAGGGCACATCGTCGTCCTACTGATATGACTTTGTGGTGACGGCGGAATTATCCTGACTCTGAAGACATTAACCTTGGAATCTAGCTCAGTGTCATGATGGCATATTACTACCTGTGATAAGGTGAATTCGTTATTTTCCCCGAAAAGCTGTCGACAGTGGTGTCTATGCTGGTTGTGATTCGGTTCGGAAGGCGATTGCGTGGATTTTCCATCATTATCGGTATCAACGTGAAGACAATTTTCGCCATCTTCTATATTTTCTGTGCTTGTTAGCACGGGATTAATCATACTTTTTCGTCTTCGCGTGTCCATAACTGCCGATGCCCGACGGTTGGCGTGACTTAGTGTTGTTGACCTCACGTACTCTGTTGTATTCAAATGCGGTTTGAAGAGTATGACAAAACACTTTGGGATCAAAATACAAAGCAACATGGCGTAACTCGAGGCAAGTAACAGAATAACCTGACAGAGGGCTTTAAATCTGCCATTCGTGCCGAAATAACTGGGAAAATAAGTCAGCCATGCCATGAAATATATCACCATAGCAAAAGTGATAAATTTTGATTCGTTGAAATTTTCCGGTAGTTTTCGTGTTCTGAAAGCGAAACCGAGACACACAGCAGCAATAACCCAGGTGTACGCAAACATTACGAGGATTGGTGCGGAGAAGTCCGAATCGCATTCCAGATAAATGACTTCCTTTGCTATATTCGGGAAATACACGGCTTTCGGAGGGTTAAGACATAGCCACAGAAATACTACGATACCCTGCCCAGCTGTTAATACCAATACGACAAACACCTGTAACTGGGCCTTGAAGAGACACCGACCCGCGCGTGGCACTTTTGATTCGAACACCGTCATGATCTGATGCGTTTTAACCAATAAGATGGATACACACATTGTAAAACTGAGACTGCGCAGAGGCACCTGGATGACACACTGAGTATTGGTTGGTTCGCCCATACAACTGAAAACAGACAAAAAACAAACAATCAGACTGCCCATGAAGAGGAGGCTCAGTTCTCTATTTGAAGCTTTAACTACTGGAGTGTTGCGAAACTTGAGGAATGTTGCCATGACGATGACAGTTGCTAGGATTCCGAGACCTGCTAATACCATGCACGCGATAGCTTCGGGGTTGTCCCAAGCTAAGTATTCGAGGTATTTATCCTTACACATTGTTTGTTCGTCGTTAGGCCAAGTGCCCTCTGGACACTTTGTGCAATCTGTAGAATCTGTAAAAAAAATTACATGTTAGATCAAATGTGGTGGGCTACTAAACTGCATATACAAATAACATGACTGTTTACTAATTAACATATAAAATTTTTACTAATCTGCATATAAACAAAAGACCAGGTGTTGAATTGAGTGGCGCCGAACAATTCAAATTTTACACTCACCGGTGTCGTTTGTGATTGTTCCTTCCGAGCACGTGATACATTCGTAGCAGCAAGTTGGAAATCCTGATAATATTCCTTTTCTTTTGCCGGGATCACACGGGGCACTACATCGTGATGTGGGAATCTGGGAAGGAATGGGTGAAAGATACGTAGATACATTTTTTTTGTTACTGATAATGAAACCACAGTTGACGCCGCACCGTAGCGTCTTCGACTTGGGTCCCATACAACGCGTGTAAAATACATTATTGGAACGCACGCTGTGTGAGAACAGTGTCGTTTTAATACGTGTCAGATAAAATACTTACTGTTTTGCACGAATTCTTCCACGTAATATCTCCATGATTAATTTGTAGGCCATTGTTCATTGAAATTTGACGATGGTCATATCGACCTATTTTAACAACCTGAATATACTCTGGGTGTTCTTTACTCTCATCAACGAGAATAGAGTCGTTTTCATCCCAGGATGGCTCGCAGTTGGACATGTCAGATTGACCATCATCCATGAGTGCACATTTGGCGGGAACTTTGGTGTTGCCGTTCTGCCAGTTCACAATGTCATATACGCCCCCAACGCCACCGTCGTCATCAAAAGAAATGTGGTGTCCAAAAACGTCCGTGAAGTTCACATTCTGTAAATATTTCAACAGTTGCCATGGTTTCAGATTCCATACATCGGGACATGTGCCACCCGATAAAAGTCCATCAGGATACTCGCAACGAGTTATGTCGTCCAACGCATGCGCAATGGCGTAAACGGCGAGATAGACGCGGTATAAAAAAGCTGACGACGATAAACTATCATTTAAATGCGTTGAAAAAGATTCTTCACCGGAACAATAAACTGTCGTTGGGATGTGCGTGATATAACCAGAGTGCTGTATGTGTGATTCAACTGATGACGTCATGATTTCTGCGGTGTTGTTCCTTGCGCCACCCTGAGTTGTTGGGCGCGTCTCTTTCGCGGTCATGGGCATACTGCAATTGAAAGCTGTTTCCCATGCAGCCGAAACTAAGATATTATTTTCGTTAAATGGATTAAGTTTGTTAATATAGTCATAAAATCCTGGAATATTCCGTGCTGGAAGAACAACTCCTAGACTTCCTTCGGTAACTTGCCGTTCAAGTTCGGTAGAGGCAATGGATGTACTCATCGACCAGGCTTCGCTTGCGACCAATATTCGATCTGTAATGACACAGTGACAGTTGTTAGATCTGTTTTAGAATACATGTATTTTTGAATAAAATTAACATACTAGTAATAGAACCAAATCAACTAAACGCTGATATGTAACAATCCGATACAATGACGGTGTACTTGGTTTTCGCATGATTGAGTTACCGTTCCAGGAGCACATCCAGGGTGATTTGCACCCAAAATGATTTCTTTCGAAAAATATGGCCGATTTTAAGATTGAAATCTAAATAGAACAGGCCCGTAGTTTTTTTTTTTTGGGGGGGGGGTCGGGGGGTTCGATCGAACCCCCTAAATTTTGGAAGTGAATAGATTTATGATAGTAGATTAGAACATAATAAAACAAACAGTATTAATTAAAATAATTATCATCGTTTAAATCACTTGACTCAGTGAGGTAACGACTCGGTCGAAATTGCATAGCAATGAGCATTTAGGTGGCAATCATGATGAGCTTTAAACGTCAATCGTGAAGTTACGCCGTCTCAGTTCAACAGCAGCCAATCAAAACAGATTGTTATGTATGGGCAAGCTTTTATTCGGTGATTCCGCGATGGTGTAATGAAGATCGCGTTCAAGCAGCTGCAGTTAAATATTAAAGCAACATTGAAACAATAATGTAATGGTAGTCATTCTCTGAAGGATGTGGTGGTCCTGACAGAATAGGTCCGTTTGTCTTGTGCCAGTGTTTGCTCAGTTAGTAAAGTGTGGGGTTCGAACGGGATTGAGACGGCAACACCACACTGTACTTTCATATTGGTTCATTAGTTTTGTATTCTTCAAGTTAATGATGGCATATATACTGTTTTGTTCTAAGTGTATCAGCCAAATGTAGTCAACTTATTGTATTAGTACGTGTAGCCTGTGTTATTGGGCATAGTGTACAGCTAAGGGTTGAAAACATCATTAAAAAAATTTATCCCACAGTGTTGCTTCAGCACTTAAACTATGCGATAAACCATATTTTTAAAACATATTTTTTTTACACGTTTTTTTTTTGATGTCTTAGAAAATTTTCTATATTTTTAGTGGGTTTATAAAAAGGAGATGTAGTCATTGAAGTTTATTGAGACCGCTGCTAAACTGCTACTATATGCATATTATTTTACCGCCCTCTAAAAACAGATTTACAGTAAACCAACAAATTCACGTACTGCAAGAAACTTGGTAGTATGCCATTGGTTAGTGCATTTAATTTGTTTGATGCAATCATTGTGCCAGCTATTTCTTATTGTAGCGATAGGGGGTACCAAAATTCGAAAATCGAGAGGGTACAGGCAACATTTTGCAGATATATTTGAACATATTTCCCAAGTAAGTCTGGGAAATAGCTGGAGCCCCAAAACATGTTATATCATACGTAAACGATTAGACAAGACCGGCAGACTTACTTGGGAAACCCACATAAAAATCTCCTGTTCAAATACGGTTTCGGCATTGCCTGGTTTGAAAAACAAGTTGCAGATACTGCAAATTTCTTAGGGATATTTACTCAAAGAATAAAAAAAATTGTTGTCAGCAAGAATGGCATGCCTCAATTTCACAATCATCCAGGCTGTGTACTTTCGGAAAAATCAATGTAGTATTATAACCTAGGAGATTTATTGGCAAGCAATTATAGACTAAAATATATACTCACGAGTTTTCGCTGTTTTGGCCATAAACATAATGTTGAATTAGGCACACACACACAAATACAGTTAGATCAATATTTTTTTAGTTTTTGCAGTGATACATTTGAATTTATCATGATAGAAAATGAAATTCACTTTGTTTTTATATGTTCATTTTATAATGATCTAATGATCGTCGCTATACAAACTGCCACACCATATATCAACTAGTTTTGTATCTTTTAAAAGTTTTCAAGCGATGAGATGAATATGAATCCAGCTTAACTTAGTACCATATGTTTACATGGATGTTGTATTGTGTTTAAAACGCGATATGCACTTTTCTACCCATTACATTTTGTACGATGTGGTGAGGCCCTGTACAGAAATAAAATTACATAACTGAATAATACTAAAATGAATAATTGTAGACAGACTTCGACATGAAATTGTGTCACTTTTATGTGCGCTAACATCTGTGAAGAGCGAAAAAGCTCGTGAGTAGCATTCTACCTTAAAATGCTTGGACAATAATGCTAAGATACGTACAGTCTTGTCTTTTTTTGTGTACAACATTTTGCCGAAATGGATCAAGGGTGTGGGTGTGTTTGTGGGTGGGGAATGGCCTAGGACCCCTTCTATAAAATGGTAAAATAGTTCAAAAATATTATGTGGAATAACTTACCAACTTAACACAATTGAATTTAAAACGGAGAATATAAAAATGTATGTAACAGAGCTCAAACACACTTTTTAAATATTATAAAATTCACACGTTTCACATCAAATATATCATTTATTGTTGTTTTCGAACCCCCTATTCAAAAGTACTGGCTACGGGCCTGTTCTTGGAATATGGAAGAATTGTGGCTGTGAGGAGAATGTTTCTCCTCCGATTTTAGTAGTCGTCTTACCTGTTATATTCCGAAGTGCCATTCTTTGTACTATTCTAGATATTTCATCCCAGTACAGAAACGCGACGATTACCTTTGCCGATGGATTTTCATATATTTTATCGATGACGTCATCGACGATGTCATCGCTGCAATTTGGCAGAATAAGTTCGTATAAGGCAATGCATACTCCCCTTTTCTTCGCAAGCACCTCGAACTCTGCAGTGGCTGGCCGTCCGTAGAAATTGTCGATCCCGATAATACCTACCCAGTTCCAATCATCGAACGAAGTCACAAGCTCAACCATGGCGTTAGCTTGATGAATGTCGTTTGGTACGGTACGAAGAAAAGATTTGTACTTTACCGGGTCGTCAAGCATTGACGTAGTCGCAGCGTAACTAAGCATCGGGACGTTGTACACACTCAGTAGTTCGGCGACCGCCATGGTTGTATCCGAACCGCCGGCCCCAATAACCGCGCCGACTTGAACTTCGTTTCTCACCATTAAATCAAAAGTTTCCGACAGGGATTTTGATGTTGATGAACATACGTCTCGTATATCGTATCCTAACGTGATGTTACACAAAATATCGCTGCGATTGTTTATCTCATCGACTGCGTAGGTCATAACTTGTGAGCGTAGAAACCCACCCCACGAGAACCCAACACATGTTTCCTCTATCGGCCCTCGCGAAAGAGTATCATCGACGATGTAAGTGCTGCTATGCAGGTTAAACAAACCCCCGATGATAAAATCACCGTCATGTCGGACAACGATCGATGCCCCGGCATATAGTACCAGATATACGTATAAAATCATACACGTGATTCTGTGGTTTACTAGTATGTTGAACTGAGACGCCGTCATTTTGAGAATGTGTCGTTTATAGAATCACGGAGTACGATGTAACTGCACCGTAGTATTCACAAAGGAATATATTTCCTACAGCTTTGTTGTCTTGGCAAATTCCTTTTGTTTGTCAAATTCTTTTTATTATATATGTACATACGTGTTAACAAACTCAACTCAAATAATTACTTGTCACCAACTCGTCATATATAAAGTAAACTATGTAAGCAATTATGTGTCCCGCTTTGTTGTCTTGTTTTCATCGTGTGTTGAGACATGTCACTAAAACAGGGAAGAGTTCATATATATATAGATAATAAACGATTTCTGTACACGAGTCAATCATGTCCATCAAACATATAACTTTTTATAACATGTGTGAATTTCTGTGAATTTAAAACAAGATAAGTTAATCTGAGATCGTGTTTTTGATTAAATCGTAACCCCCACCCCCACATTCTTGTTAACGTGGTTTAAAATACCTCCACTTGTTTTATGATATTCTAAAGAGCACCGACGGCCACGGTCAATAACTAAAGTCAATATCAGCGCTAAGTTTGCTATGTAAACGAAGGACTGATTCTATCCAAAAAAAAAGCCGTCTCTGTATCATGAGTGTTCAAATGTGACGCGCGTGTCCCAAAGGACCCTTGACAAGGGGACTTTCATAATATACATGAGACTACGCATGCGCTGCAGGACTCTCTCCATAGAAGCTCGATGATTCGTTACAGATATTTTTGAATTTAAAGTTGGTTTTTCTGTAGACTAGATGCCGTGTATGATTATGTAATTTTGAAAAATCTTCAAACGGAATGGCTGGATGCAGGCTAATCTTCTGGAGTCGAAGTTCAAAATTTCTGCACGGTCAAAAGTCAAATGGTTGTTTTAATTGAATTGAATTTTCCTATGATACATTTTTTACTCGGGGGTGAAAGACATTGAATGACTTCTCGGTATCTAACATAAAAGTCAATGTAATTTGTCACAAAATCTCTAATTTAATTAATTAATAGGCGTGGCCGACATTGCACACTCACATCGGACATTTTTAGCAACACATGCGCATTCTTATCACATAGTTGTATTATCATAGATTATTGTTGGCCTAAGCAATAAACCTACGTACCACGAGATATACTATTTCGGTTGTGTTTAATATATGCATATATTGTGTGATTCCATGGTGGTGTCACAATGCGATATCATGGTGGTGTTACGGTGCGATATCATGTCGGGGTCCACAGTGCGATATAATGGTGGTGTCACGGTGCGAATCCATGATGGGTGTCACAGTGCGATATAATGTTGGTGTTACGGTGCGATATCATGTCGGGGTCCACAGTGCGATATCATGGTGGTGTCACAGTGCGAATCCATGATGAGTGTCACAGTGCGATATAATGGTGGTGTCACGGTGCGAATCCATGATGAGTGTCACAGTGCGATATAATGGTGGTGTTACGGTGCGATATCATGTCGGGGTCCACAGTGCGATATCATGGTGGTGTTACGGTGCGAATCCATGATGGGTGTCACAGTACGATATCATGGTGGTGTCACAGTGCGAATCCATGATGGGTGTCACAGTGCGATATAATGGTGGTGTTACGATGCGATGTTATGGCGGCGCGTTCAGGATCGGAGTATTAAAGATTAGTTGATTGATTGGTAGGTCGCGACTTTGATGACATGTGATTCTCATAATAATTTGCGAGTAAACTATAAAATATTCATCACGCCATTAAATTTTTAGTAAGTTTGTATAGGAGGTGAACCACTTAATCCTCACAACGATGATGGTATTCTTACTCGTTATCATGACTGCCATCCCGGATGACCTTGTTACTTCAAGTGGCCAGCTGATATATCCGCTGATCTGAACTAACGACTGAACACACGTGCACCAGAATGAAATAGCTGTATCACAAATAGTTGTGACCATAACACCACAAATAAAAGCTATGGGTCGAATATTTACGGAGGATAGGGTTGTGTCTGAATTGTATACACATCTCCAATACACGGCAATAATGATACTCCTTCAAAATGGTGCAGCACAGAGCCATTATAGTGGAAGAATTCGATAATGACAGTATTGGAAAAAAACTGGATTCATACCAGTTAATGGCCTGCGGTACTTAGTACTACACTATTTACCGTTATGGTAGGAACCCCCGTATACATGACAAGCGACACATACACCGCGTCTTAAAATGCACGGTTTTCTCGAAATGTCAACACTTTAAAAGGGAACCGCTCAATCCCATGGATTGCACCAAAGAATCATGGGACACTTCTGTTTATGTTGTTTACAATGTTAATCTATCTTTTGTTATCCATTGTTATTTTAATCCAGAAAGTAAATTTGTTGTCCCTTTAAATATGGTTGCACAATCAACACACCATCCGTCCAAACGACGACAACAACTCGTAGATACAACATGTTGTGCAGTTTATTGTCCCCCAAAACGTTGTCACAAGTCATGCTAACACTCGTCCGGTATTTGTAGATGTGGTACGTTGCATGGCACACTTGAAGTGATACTATACATGTATCTTATTGAACCATACAGAACACGAATCGAGTTCTACAGTCTATACGAACTCGTACAATAAAATAGAAGTGTTGTATTAGATTGTACTATTCATTAACCCTTTGAGCGCCAAATTTGTTCCCGCTCAAAATGGGATAAATGTGTTCACATTTTCTGTGATTTCCACTGTTACAGTATTCAATCTTAATTTTGGACCAAACAGACAAAATGTGACATTCCTTCTTGTTTTTTGACAAAAAAAATTTAAATTTTATTCAACATTTTTCGTGAAAAATAGCAGAATATAATTGGAACTATTTTGTGGATGATGCCTGAAGTTAACTTTGGGATGCAGAGGGTTAACGATGTGCAGATAAAGGCCCGTTAAAACAAAGGTTTAGAAAATATTTATGCCATTTTGTCAATCTACTAGAAGAGTGGTCACGACTGTATAAATATTTAGTCGTCGTTGCAGACGATGCGAGACGGGTGCGGTAACTGTTGTGGGCTGAAGACCACGCCTTCAAATCTCCTCTGAGATCGCCTAGGGCAAACCCTGTTTAGAAATTCTTGTATAAAAAAAAAAACCATTGACCTTTTGGTTGTTTAATCAAACGACCTTAAAGTTTAATGACGTTTCCCTTGATCGTGTTTCTTTTTACATTGATGCAGATACCTGTACAAAGATACGAGTGTATTGAGAGCGAAGGTTGTCAACTTGACACGTAGTTCGGCATTGTTGGTATATTAAGAAGATGCGATGCTGTATGTTGGCGCATGCGCATCGTGGGGGTGCCTTCTTATGCATCCATCTCCGCCGTCGCCAATTAAACTCCAACCGTCACCGGGGTGGGCTAGATGATCTATATATCCACTACTAGAACTTTTGTTGCGCGTGCGACTGCTTCTCGCGCATCGCGGAGAGACCGTCGGACGAAACAGATAAACATGCACATACCCGCACATATCCAGGCAGATATCCTAGGGTACTTTATCATCATTATTTTTACAATTCGTATATTCCAGATGTTGAACCCATGAACTACACTAAACCATGCCCGGTTCGGCAGTCTCTGTGATATCTCCAACGTACATCTCCTGCAGAGAATTAGGAAATCCTTCTAATAGTTATGTTTAAGAATGGTACTCTTGATACCGCCGTCACGGGTGAATAACAGAAAACTGAATTCCTATGAGTTACGCGAAACGCCAGATCATCCGTTGTCGGAGATAATGTTCGACCAAAAATATCTGCCTAAAACTTTTTTTTTAATCTGTGTGAAAGGTGCGCGTTTTACCCATTCTGGATTCTTATCCAAAATGGATTAAGGCAAATGAAATTCTGTTTAGATACGTCTCTAAAGCATGCTTTTTGGTTCATTTAGTGTACTGTTTTGGACTCAGCAGCCCTCAAAAACTAACATTACATGTACTAACATAAATAATCCATCGAGCTTTCTCGTTTTCCTCGTAAAGGCATGTTGGAATTTCCCCGGAAAACAACAGTCTAGAATAGTTGCTGTTGAACAGGAACTCAATACTAAACACAAGAGAAAGTTTATTGAACTAAAGTAGGATTGAGATCGTGTTATGAATCCGAATCCCACTAGGAAGAGTTGTAACATGGAAGGTGGTTGTAAGCAGAAAGTTTCATATATCACTTTTTGCATATTATTATCATAAATATACGCTACGTCACATGAAATATCACATGTTTACTCATTTAGTACCAAAGGTAAATTTGGCTTAGAATTGCATAGATTTAAAAAAAACGTGAAAACGCAGCCCCTTAATCTCGTGATCAAACATGCATAACATAATGTGCCAAAGAGCCTGAGTACACTTGTCCAATGGTAACATGGTCACGTGTTCTTCTTGATAGCTATGTTCCATGTGTCTGCTGGGTTTTCAGGTTGGCTTGCATTTGTTTAAGCTCATTTTTATTGCAGAACGGGTTGATCATCAAAGAAACTTTAAGCCAATATGGTCAAGGTAAAAAAAAACACTACTTAACTAGTAATTTTACATATAATATACCGAGAACAAAACAAATTTTTTTTTTTTAATTTTTTTACCATTTTCCGTCCCAGAGATTGCAGTGGTTAAACTCTATACGAATGGCATCGATACTTGTTTTGTATGAATACAGTACGTGACCCACTCTCGCTTTGAAGTCATCGCCGAATGGCTGTAAATTTAGGCTAAACAAGACCCCCTTGTGATCGTAGCCTTGTGCGTTACTACTACATCTTCTGGACGTGTTAATACCCCCTCATTAATTCAGTTTAGTATCAAATTGTGTACTTCTTACTATATTTAGACGAATATGACCTCTCAGCGGCCACTGGGGCAGATTCACCCGGGGTATCCCTTCTAATATGCGCCAAGTTTAGTCAGTTATTCACGTCAAAGCATACGTTACATACATATATTATCATGGTGTTTATTGCTAAGCTGGTGAGTACACTCCTATTGGCGAGACATCCTGAGAAGACGAGCTGTTCCCGGTCATGCGTTGTATCCCTCACATATACCACTGAATGTCCCTGACATTGCGTTGCCCTGGTTACAGTAGACGACGGATTGTCTCTATAGCAACGTGTTGCCTCCCAGCATCAATTTATAGAAGGCATACTGATCCGCTTCCATCAAAACGGAACTAAGTGTACATTTTAAATTGCGTCTGGACAGTTATGCTAGAATCGTAATAATTATGAATACTGCTAGAACATTACACAACTGAGTACATGTAGACCTGAGTTCTGGGCTTAACCGAGACTAAAAAACCCTCCCACGCCCACAAGATAAATTACCTAAAGTGGTACATATTACATGTATATTTTGCTCTTTTTTGGGGGATGTAAGAATGAAAATACGTTTTCAATATTTTGGGAACGCAGTACACAATCAACATGCTCAGTACAACAGTAAAATAGCTGTCTGAAACGGCATAATTCTGCTAACCAGAAGTGACCTGAACATCAATCGACCATCAACCCCCACCAATCCCTTGCGCGCATGGCAACTAATCAGTCAGAAAATTAGAGACCCGTATATAATTGCGTCATATCTGTTACTGTATAGCTGACTTCTGTATTGCCAAATGACAACAACATGCATATAGTGATTCGAAGATGTGTTTACAGTATTTCAGGTTGGATTCAAATAGGGGAAATGTCGGGGTCGACGGAGACGTGCTAGGATATTAATTAGAAATGGAACACCGCTTTTATCAAATAGTACGTCATCAACTAGCCCATTTTCGTAGACAACTTCGATTGGTGTTTGGAATATTTATTGTTTCACAAATGTGATTACAACTTTAATACAGTGTGTTTATAAATAGTTAGCTACAAATGTTTGAGTCGTTTTACGTCAAATTTCAGACTAAACAAAGAAGATTTCAAGTACAGGAATTCTCGAATAAATGTTTTTATCTGCTGTCCGAGATTTGTATTGAGATTTCATTGATAAAAAACACTTTATTTATTCATCACTACACTGTTACATGTGGTGGATAGAGGGCAGTTCAAAATTAACTGACGAACAATAGTGTGAATATTTATGCAAAACACGATGCAAGCAACGTGTGCAATTTTCATCAGTCTCAGATCTTTATAAACGTTTTTTACTGTGTGTTCAGTCTTGGCGTTATACCTGAATTTGCGTGTTGGTAGTGTGAATCCTCGTCCTCGACACAAACATCCAGATAGTGGAAGTTAATGTTAACTGGTTAACAAATCGACAGAAAACTAATCTACACTGAAATCTAAACAATGCATGCTTGCAGACGTCCGTCTTTCGAAAAAAGGAACAACAACTTGAATTTGTTCAAAACAAACTTTCTTCCTAAAAACGTTTGAGGGCTAACAATTTCGAGAACACTTCGGAGAAATAATCATTAAGTTGTATCTGTTGAAAATTTACCACAGCATTATCATATCATATGATATGTGTTTACAGTGGCGGGTCTAAAAAAATCCAACGGATCTTTGAGGTTTACTTTCAATAGATCGCAGCGACACCCAAGTCGTCTGCAAGTGATTCGGCGCCCCTTTCACGGAGGGGATGATCACCCCCCCCGTTGAAAAATGTATTCAATTTGTTTTTGTATAATATAAAAAATCATTTTCATTTTAAAGTTTGGACCCCCACCCCACCCCACCATAAAAAATCCTGTATCCGTCCATGGTTTAGTTGTGTCATCTTTTTGCGGCCACAATACACAGACTAGTGAGGTGCTACAGAAAGCCCAGTCTTAAACGAGCCAAAAACAAAAAAACATTTCCAGTGCAAGTACGCCAATTAAACCAATTTTGAAAATGTCACCCCCCCCAAAAAAAAAGTGGACATAGTACGTGTACTACGACAGCATACAAGTGATTTTGTGACAACACAACGAATTCCTCTGGTAGTATATATGTGGGAAGAGAATCAGAAGGTCACTTCAGTATCGTGAAAAACGATCAGTGTGTAAATCGGGAATATATACTGAGTTACTATCTGGTCAGTGGCAGGGTTCGTGATCTCTGATGTCGTAACTCATCTCGGCGATTGCATGTTTTGACAGCTATGATGTCACTCTGTCTGATAGACTTTTAAAATTTGTTGTAAATATAAGAAGTTTGATGTAGCGTAAAATGTTTCGAATATTTGAGTCATATTCCATTAAATCGGACATCGATCATTTTATTATTGTCGTCATTAAATCATTTCAATCTCTAAAATTAATGAGTATTGTTGACAAATAGTAACGATATCACTAAAAATGTTTTTCGCTGAATCCCATCATAAAATGGTATAGTTCTGATTATTTATAGAGAAAATGTGTGCCCAGTTTCTTTACTATCGACCACTACAGAGGGCGCGATTTGGAATTTGGCTTTATAGCACATGGTACCATTTAACAGAGGCGGGGATAACAAGTAATTTAGTTAGGGTATTTCTATCAACAAAGTCCACATTGAGATAACCCCTGTTTGGAGGAGTTCATCCGACTTGTTTACTGGAGTAAAACAAAACTCTCTACATAGGTTTTGCAAAAAGACTGGAGATTTTTGCCAGAATCGGACGAACGCTGTTAAAAGATGAAAAAGTTTGAAAAAGACGAACTGAGCGAGACGGGGTGGTGCTGCATGCATGTTATACGAGTTTTCAGCGTCTTCATAATGGTGAGTTACCATACATTTGTAGTTTTGTAATTTCAATAGAAATAACCACTCTCCAATTCAACTTAGCTCATCGCGAGGACCATGACAATCCACAAGTTGGAATCGCATAACATCTATTCTACCTGACGGTGGGAAACGGCTAGAAGGAATCATAATGCTCTTCGATATTTTTTTGTACATCGTTTCTTAGTATCTTCATGTTCGGGATAGTGATTTGAATAATCATGAAAACGTCAAGCCACGCACTGTGGTTCGCATGCTCTAATGCCACCTACCTAAATTTACAACCGTATAAAACATAAAAAAGGAAAACTTGTTTCTCTTTTCTTGTTTGTTATCACCGTTTGCTTGCCCTGTAATAGAGTACTCTATAAGGAGGACACTCAGAAGACCCGGGGTCAATTAGGATTTAATGCAAGCAGCTTCACTATTCCACTCTAAAATATTCTTATTTTGACACCAAAAGACTTTGTATTGCATTGCGCTGTCTGTTCCATTTTTGAAGAGGTTTTGTCAGGCCTTATTTTAACATGTCGCTGTAAGAATTGAAACAAAATACAGGGTATTGCTCAAAGAGTACGCTGTATGAAAGTGACGTCACTGGACGAGAACTGTCGCCGCCGTCACGGTGGTCGTCCGATGAATCGGCGCACGCAGTTGCATTCTTATAAACAGTTATTTCCAACTAGAGTGAAGTTACAACACGCGTACGTTTACTAAAAAAAATTAGTGACGAGAGTGTTGACGTACAAACTCCGTATCACGTGACATTTGTGTTCGAAAATATTATTCACCAAAATAATGAAATTTGTGTGAACTATTTATGGCCACACCATAAGTTATTACGATTTGAGATATGTTTTAGTACGCGTATTTCTTTTCTCTTTTAAAATTAGATATATCTAACTTGAAGCTACGTAAAAAAATATTCGTTTCTAGATGCAATCATGACGTCATATCGGTAATCATGGTGACCGCGAATGCGTCAACGCTTTCGGTCAGTTTACTAGTATATTCATTTGTTTAGGTAATGTTGTATCTTAGACTTAGTTATGGTTGGCGCTACAATTTCAGAAGTGACGTCATAATGCCATCATTAACAAAAAGTGAATCCCCATAAAAACGGATGTAATGAAATGTACGAGTGATCGACTGAAATGACTCTTCGTCATGTCACACTTAATGGGTGATGGCGCTTATTCAATAAAAATGTTATATTCGACTATAAACTAAGATTACGATCATGTTTGGCAATGTTGTGATAATACGAGATGAAAAGACTATTATCACCTAATAGAATCACCGAGCCACATTCACGAGACGCTCAAATATTCACGCGCCTTAAAACAACAGAAAAATTTGCAAATGGGGAATTTACATTCGTTAACACGTGTGTAAGGGTCGCAATGAAATTTAAAACCCATTTCTGAAGTTGGGTACTTGAAGTTTTAGCCCAAGACCACCCTTATCCAAACAACATGAAATAACCGTTGGCGATGAGAACTCACTGATAGCACCTGCTTATGTACACTGAAGTATAAACAAAGATGAAGTACTCCCAGGATAACGCCTCAATAATTACTGGTGGCGCCGTTTTATCACATACAGCGAGACGTTATCCTCGTTGTGCAATATAATAATATAACCATGGAAGTGACATTAAAGCGGAAGGGTCGTCACCTGCGCACGCGCGGGAATTGAGTCCCAAGCGACGATTACAACAAACGCTAAAAATGCAAAGGCTCATGGGTAGACGCTTCTTTGCAAACAATGACACGCTATGGCTACCTGACGCAGGTGCAGGTGTCGAATGCCCCGCTTTAAAATGAGACGAAATGTTGTTGATCACGTCGAGTTCGACGTGGGACCCATGCGACGTGTTCAGCTGTACGACGGATGACTATAGCGCTTTAGACATTTGTTCACTGTGACTGTTCGAGGGACTGTGACTGTACTAAACACCCATACGTCTGCGATCAGCAACACGCAGTCAAAAACGAACTCCGCCGGCGCAGTATGGTGTTTATGCTGCGGTGATGAAATATGGCATAGCTGACGCAAAATTCACGATTGTATTGAGTTGGTAATTAACGTTTCGTGATCTCACAGCTGGCTAATTTCATTTACGCGTAAATACAGACACATGCGGTCATCCTGGATCATGATAAATTTGTAATCGGTTCAAGTACGAAGTGACGTGTTCACTGCGGCGACTTAGTAATTTAGATATATATGAAGTGCCATATGTTGCTGGCATTCTCTATCGGCAGGTTTTTTTTATCCGCTACACTCCAAACATACTAGTAGTTCATGTCTAATCTGTTCATTTGAGCTACTCTGTGCTTTGGCGTCGGAGCTCCAGCGGTACCATTTCATCGAAACATATTTGAATATCGTATGTTTGTGTAATACTAGTATTATCGCATTTTGCAGATTTTAGTCTATACAGAGTGTCACCCACAGTCCACGTAGCGTCGAACGCTAGTAATATCAATATCAAAATGTAAACATTGCCATGTAGCTGAATATTCTATTAACCGAGACATATACATGTACTACATCACATGACGTTTTCATAAATCTGAATGCATTACTTATATGCGTTGATGATGTGGCGGATCGCGAGGGGAATATCATAAAAGTGACGCCCATTTTGAGTAACAGCAAACTAAGTCTTAGTAGTTTTAAATTCTGGTTTTGCGATTTGCAACGCCAGATATCCATTATATGAGACAAATATCTCGCAAATGAGCCTGAGTGGACCTCTAAAACGTGTCGTCTACGAACCCAGCGTCGCACACCACAGCCCTATTTTGGCAAGCGTTTCGCGGTGTCTGGAAGCGGAAATAATCTCTGGCGGCAAGAATGCTACGAAACATGTGGTCATGAAAACTTTTATGTTGCTTAACTCATCTTCAAAAAATAATATTATTGGACTCTCACACGACGGGTACACCAGAACGTGCACATTAAGTAAACGGAACGTGTCAAATACCCAATTGATTCCAACATTAAATCTTCAATGAAATATGTCGTATTTACTGTAATAAAGCCTCCACTGATTTTGCAGACATCACCTTATTCAAATCGAAAAACGTGTAGTGTTAATATTATGTTATTATGAATTAACGCCACTCGCCATCTGAAACTTGATACCTGCTTGTTAAGCAGCGGATATATGTACTCCATTAGAATCCGTTTACTTTTACAAGCGGGGAGAGAAGGGATTACAGACAACAGGCGGCAAAAAAGCAAACCTTGTACAGGTTACGCTGCGGGTACATACTGGATCTAGGTTACGTCGTTTTAGTATTGACAGGTGGTACCAATCTCACTGATAGGACATGTTTGCTCTTACAATATCTGGAAGTGTCAATATTATGTACAGTTTCTTGCAGAATCTATGTTTCTGTTTTAGGGACACGAACTGAGCATTTCGTCAGCCACAATTTGTCGTATATTTTACCTCATTTGTTCTCGCGTCACATCATTACACATTTTCTGGTTATTTTATTTTCGTAGCGTTACTGCGTATTTGCTCATATATGAACAAAATAGCACACAAAGAAACAAACAAACAAACACACACACAAAAACGGAAATGTATTATTCATAACTTGTGTTCGAAATTCAAATTGAATCTCTGATGATTTTGTACACCGATTAAATCGTTAAACACGGTGTTATAGTCGCACAGAAACGAGATGTTGAGCTAGACAACCGGGCATGCACTTTGAATTAACGATACGTACCAGTAATTCAAAGCACGTTCATGTTGAATTCTTCATTGATTCTTTTAATTGAATAAAATAACAGATTCTTACTTCATATGTATTCTTTTCAGGCAACATTTGTTCCCGGTGCTATCAAACGTAGGCACGTGATTGCCACGTGGCATGAATCGAAAACTTGATGATCATACACCATGATTAAATCAACTAAAACATGTGAAAGTTAACGCTTTTTACAGTAGCGTAATTGGTGGTTTTCGTGACCCTTTGAATGTCTCGCTCATTTTACAATAAAATCAACAAGACGTCCAATATGTTCTTCCAAATCCGAAAAGAATGTTTGCCTATTTGGTTACAATACGTTATGTGTATATTATGTCCCAACGAAGCCACTTAGTAAAGCTAATGGCGTTTTCATTTTCAGACAAAGGTTAATGAACTTTACTGTCTTTAACGTTGCATATCCAGACGACACTTACATGCAATAAATTATTTCTTCATGGCGTGTATCAACTATAATCCCCTTTATGAGTGTTATTTGCCCTAGATTCAAATCGGTATAATTCTTGTTTTGCAACTTTTACTGTAAGTTCTCGAATAATGTGCTTTCTGTTGTGGAAATAGAGTCAATAATTGTTTCCAGGTCAAAACTCGTACTCGAGCGCATTGGATTGTGGGAAAATCAATGTTTATCAACATAAATGTCGCATACTATGCGCGGCGGGACGACCACCGCTCTTTAACAAATCACACTGGTTTTAGAAAATCTGCATTTCAGCACCGACTTCTCACTTCCTTCGTTCTCCTCTCAGTTATTTTAAACGACATCGATCAGAACGTTATGTTTATCGACCTTGTTCTGATGGTTATGACAAGCATTCCCCAATTACGCAGATCTCGTTCGAATGTGTCATCACGTTCTCCTTGAGATTTTATCTCCCAGTTCAAAGCGTAAACAACGACAGTGTAAACATAAACAGTGAAAAAGTAGACGGGTGAGATGTGGGATAAACTATGAAAACGAAATTAAGCCGTCGATACTCGGTATATGCTTAGAATTACCGCAATTTTGAGTATAAAATAATAAGAGACTAACGGTGCTGCCACTGTCGTTTTAACTCAACGAGGTCACAGTAATCGTTTCTTACTGCTTTTCTACGTGTTATTTGGTTGGCACAGGAACTGCCGAGATGTTGGTACTGTAATTAAGTGTAGTATTTTAGATGTATAACATAATTTGTCATCCTTCCTTGAGTATTCCCTGCCGTAAAAACAAAACAAAACAAAACGGGACAGAACAGAACACACTTATTACGCATTTCTATCTCATTGTAACCATGGAAACTATGGCTATAGTTCCCAACTCAGGCGACAGAGGGCGCAATGAGTGTGTTATCACTATTCGGACATCGCTTAATATTGTGAGTCTTAGCGGCGAATCTCTATATTCTGTGTTTGTTATCCTTTATAGTAAGTACTGAGTAAGGAAAGCCAATTTTTAGTATTATACAGATTATAGTAGATTTTAATTTGTTAATTTGCATATTTCATGACATTTGCCAAAAAATCACCTAAACTGCATTTTGCAATTTATAATTGAGCTTTGAAGACAGTTGCAAAAATGCAAATAATCCAGTAATCTATAGCTTATGTCGATTTGAAAATAACGGCGCGAAGAAGAGATGTTTTAATTTTCCCCGACCGAGAATATGTAATAGCGCCATCTAGACTAGACAACTAGACAAAGTCACCATTCGTTTTCATGGAATGACGTCAATGGGCAGACGTCCGTTCCATTGGTCACGTCCGCTTTGTCATCATATTTTGTATCGACCTAGCACGACATAGTTTTCTCGAGTATCATAGGTGTGTTTACATTCGCCATATTGCACCGCATTACCGGTACTTTATCTAAGATTCAAAACATGTTTGGTTTATTCTAAGGTTTATTCTCGTCACAGTATTGTGGAACCTACTACTTGAAAATCAAGTAGAGGAACACATAACCGCCAAGTGAACACGTTTTTCTACTCCGGGTATAATTATCCCTCCGAGAGATGCTTGGCTTTCCCTTTTATCTGCCAAATTCATCATTTACTAGTAAAAAATGAAATGTGTGATGTTGAATACAATAAATGTACAGGGTCTTGATCAGCCAAGTCGAAAAATAGAAAATTGCCCCATTTTTGTTTTAACACGTGTGATTGGACGGCTACGACTACGAATCTGGTGGATATGAATTACATGTAAGGGCAGTTTCCCCGTGAAGGATACTCAGTCTAGCCACGTTGGGCTATCGCCAAGACCGGCCACCCCTATTGGTAGAATTAACTAGTCCCAATAGTGATACCTCCAAACTCATCTCCTTGTAGCAGAGTACGCGCGTCATTCGACTGTCAGTTGTTGTAAGAACTATTCGAGATATTTTTAACGAACACAAGGAATCGGATAAAACTGCCCAGAATGGCCGACGATCCATGTTACCAGTGCTCGAAGTACATGTTGCTGATTTTCAACTTTATAATTTTGGTGAGTTTATACAAGGAGAATATAAAAGGTATATCTTCTCTATATTGTGTATACAATCAAAGTTTCTTCAGGATTTCTTTGTTTATACGTGGACTCCGGTCACTAGTTCCCCGACAAACATGGGGAAACGCGACCGCCTATTAACCACGACCGTCGACCTTTAAATTGAAACCCAACCCTCCCATTTCACATTAAATCTAATTTCATTAGCAGCAATTCGTTCACCGTTTATTATAATCAATATAAATACGACAATCGTAAAATTAGTTGAAGTAGTTTTCATCTTGTCTTGTGCATGAATGGTGGTTGTTTTTATTGTCGGACCTGTCGTCTGCGCTAGTAAATTATGACCCTAGTTAACCTTTAATTTGTCTAGTTAATATTTCGTCAACATTTGAAATGTTATTGAAAGGAATGTTTCTGTCACTTCACATTTGAACTGTTCATCGTTTCGATTTATAATTTGAAATAGAAAAAAATTGTTTAACTGTCCCGCTTACCTTCGACTGTATGTCAAGCCATTATCTAATTGATTTGGTAGCGCCCTCATCAAATTTACGAATGTCTGCTCTCGGTCAATGTCAGGATGATTGTAATGTTGCAATATGTAGCATATAATATTAATGTGATGCTAGTAAAAAAAAAAAAGGTTACTCAAGTTTTCTGACATTTTGTTCATTGGTTAAATTACTGGTGGTTGACAGCGGCGCATATAGCAATAGAATCACACCTAGGATTACTCATATAGAAAAATGTATGGGTGAAAAGTATAAGATACTAGTAGGTTACAATATTTGGAATGTGCACAAGGCAAAGTAAGATGAAAACATAAATTACCCAACTAAATTAAATACTCAAACTTTACAAACGAGCATATTGTTTCCTTTTCAAACTAGTGAATTAAAATCTAGTGAATACAACAGAAAATCTTCTAGAATTGAACCCAATAAATATTTTTTTCTTTTACATTATTTTTTAATTAATCGGGGTAAAAATGCAAAAAAAAAATACCAGTAATATGTTTTGATTACTAGTATATACTGTACAGTGAAGGTCATAAATCCAAGGTCTTAATTAATGTTCTATAAAAATACATTTTTAATAATAGAAATGGATGTTAGAATTCTAATTGACTAATGATATCACTGTTCGTTCTGATTAATATTAATGAATTAGTTCACAATCATCCAATCAGTAAGCATTAGTTTGAGGTTATAACAATTATTAAATATTCACATTTGCCCAAAAACTATTCATGCTGCTGGTAAAAATGTTACTACACTAGTTAAAAAATGTTCCTGTCAAAGTTTTTGTAGTCAGAATTTTAGAAACAATAAACAAACAAAAAAATTCATGAAATATAAAAAAAAAATTAATGAATTTTGATATACAAATTTAAACAAAATGCATGCATGCATGAATTACCATCCATTTAGTTGGATTATAGAACTAGCAGTAACAACTTGTGAGATATTACAGTGCAGTGAAGTATGTGAACACAAGTATTTACAGCTTACCCACTCATCTGTGACAAGTAACATTAAAGTAGAAGCCTACTCATGAATTAAAATACCCAGAATTTATTCATTTTGCAATAAACTGTACTCCAAGGCAATATAAGGATATTGACCTAAAAACGGTTGGGCATTGGGTAAATCTTTTGAAAGTCTTTGGATTTTTTGAGGTCTGGAAAGTCTTTCAGTTGTCTTTAAATTACAGGAAAAATAAAAAAATCTTTGAAAAGTGTATAAATTTCTTCATAGTTATTAATTCATTTTAGAAAGGCCTGTTTTCTCCAGGGAACTACAATATCCTCAGAACTTTGATGAGCTTTAGTGATGATGTTAGCCTGAACTAGGGGGAAACATGTCTTGGGGGGGGATGCAAGAAAGTTTGGGAAAAGGTCTGGAAAAGTCTTGGAAATCATTTGGCTCTTGGTGCTATGGACCCTGTTGGGGGTCACCAGCCTTATTTTTGAGAATTTGATGGTTGTATTTTAGTGAAAAGTCGTCACTTTGACACTATTATAACACTTTTACCATAGGTTCCTATGGCAGAAATATAATGCAATATCTTAAAATCTGGCCTGGTGATGTAGGCTGAAAAAATAATATATTGTTAATGATGGAGTACTTTTTGTTGTTCTGAATTATTTCAAAAATCTAGGTTTTTAAAAAGTGTCAACAATGCAAATTTTACATGTACATTGTGTTCTATGTAATTGTTCTAACAATAGCGATTTTCAAGAAATAATGGGACACGTTTCTCAAAAAGCTTAACTGTAACACACAAAATAATGCTATTTCATTGTACCATGAGACATTAGCTTCATGATTTTACATAATAAACTAATGAACATTGTCATGCGATTTATAACCAATTTTGTCAGAAATTATGAGAAGGCTTCTACCATAAATATTCACTTGTGTTTCTTACTTTCTAACAATTTGGGCATAGTTATGCATTGACATGTTTTTGTTTTTATAATCATTCGCTTTGTTCTAAAATGATTTCACTAAAATGTTTTTTGTTTTTGTTTTATGTAATTTCAATTTCACCTCTAAGTTGAATCATAAAATATCACTTTTGAAGAATTTTTTTTTTCCGTAAACTACTACAGTTACAGAGGAATTAGCCTACTTGTAAATATTAAAAGTAAACAAACATTCTATGTCGACTCATCTTTAATTATTATAAGTTATTACAATGGTTATTAGTTCCAATAATTTTATAATGGATTTTCCCAAAGTGATATATTTTATTCACTTCATGCTGAATCAGTATCTCTTAGTATAGGATTAACGTATACAGACCAGGTATATATAGCCATTACTAATATCTGGGTCAGAGTTTGAAAGGCATGGTATATAGCCTGGTGATCTTCTGTGTAAACTGACATAATATGCTTTAAAGTAGGTCACATCTTGACTGCTGTAAACTTTTTAACTGTGATCATATTGTTTTTCCCTATTAAAATGAGCAAAATGGCCAGTAATAAAAATCTGAATAAACCACTTGAGCATGGGGAAACAATCTAATTTTAATTTTATAGCAGTAAATATTTTTATTGGAATATTTAAACAATTTAGTAACAGTGACTATTACAAAATTTTCCCCTTGAATGCAACATTTTATTCTATATCAATTACTTGATTTACAGTATTACAAAGTAATTTGTCTTGCAATGTTTCATCTTTGAGCAATGTGCTGAGAATAATCAAATAATTTATCTCAGAATTGCAAACAAAATTTTTTTATCGCCTGTCGCATAACAAATCCAAGTTGCATTTTCGTGGGAGTATCATGATCAAAGTACCGAAGTCTCGCGCAGATGAGAAACAATGTTATACATGGAATAAAACTTTATTTAATTTCTTCTCTCCGATCGATGATCTCACTTACAATTCTTTGAGAATCACACAAATCTAATGGAAAAAATGAATTAATTTTATTTATTTTTTCGCCCTCCTCAAAAAAATTGCCTTATAAAAACTTGAGAAACAAAGAATAAAAAGTCTGACCTAATACGTGCACATGCCTTCACATGACATGGCAACTGCAACAAAACCAAAATGAATTGCTTGCTGATTTGAATTAACTCCTGATGATATTACAGTAAAATTTCTGAATTGGTCAAATTAAAATATAACAGCAATTTTGACATATAAAAAATTATTCATAAAATCCCCAGGTTTCTGACATTCACTGTATGCATTGCACATGAGTATAAGAGTCAGCTGAAAATACCTATTACTGTAAAATCTGTATTAGAAGCCGCGACTTCTATTACAATGGTAGAATGCAACAGAGAGGATGCGGCTTCTATTAGAGCATCTACACTTATGAGAAATAATGAATTTTTGATTCTCAATTATTCAAAAAGATTGGGTGCGACTTCTATTAGAGATGCGGCTTCTAATACAGATTTTACGGTAGTAATAAACAAGCATGTTTATTTTACACAACTGCAAACATGGCCTCTGAACTAAAAGTCTAATCTGTCAGAAACAAGTGATAAGAAGCCCACAATCACCTGTTTGCAATAAGCTTAATTAAGAGTTTAATTTCATGAAATAAAAAATAAGTATTGCTCAAATTTCATAATGAAAGAAAACCTTAACATAATGTACCTTTCTCTTCAAGGCTTTCTTTAATTCTTTTTATTTTGTTCTGGTTTAAGATTAAATTCTAGAGATGGTCCCACATTGTGGTATTTTATCGCTATAAACACATTATAAATAACATGATATGCTGTAATGTCTGTCACCAGTGTAAACATTTGATAATCAAGTACATGTTGAGCTGTACCAGATTTAAATCTGGATGTAATAATAAAACACATACGATATAATAATTAAATATCTCATTTATGTATTCATAACTGCCTACTTCATTGAAATAGAATTGTTATGTTTTGTTACGCATACATTTTCCTTTATTTTTGACTCCCATGTGCGAAGCACAAAAAGAGGTAGTCTTCGCAAGTTAGTGTGTCTGTCTGTGTGTGTGTGTCTGTTCCATCAAGAACCATATGTTGTTTTTTGATGAAACTTTGTGCATAGATGCTCTGGGCCAATGCGCAGATTTGATTAGGTTTTGGTAAAAATCCATGCATATTAATTACCTAATTTGCATGATAATTAGCTGATTTTTAGCTGTTCCATGATATCTAAAAAAACGCTCATTGGATTTTGATGAAACTTGGCACATAGATGCTCCAAACTAATGCACGGTTTTGATTAGTTTGGGGTAAAAATCTGTGCAATATTAATTACCTAATTTGCATAATGATTAATCAATTTTCGGCTTTTCCACTGATATCTCAAGTACTAATCATCACATTTCAATAAAACTTGTTACATAGATGTCATAGAACACTGCACAAACCTGATAGTTTTTATGGTAATATCAGTACATATTAATTACCTAATTTGCATAATTAATTAATTTTCAGCATTTGATATAAGTAGTTAGCATTACATTTCAATGAAACTTGGTACTTACATACTCAAGGACTATGCAGAGATTGATTGTTTTCGATAAATATTTGTGCATATTAATCACCTAATTTGCATAATTAGTTAATTTTCAGCTTTTCCACGGGTATCTCAAGTACTAATCATCGCATTTCAATGAAACTTGGTACATAGATCCTTTAGGGTACTATCAGTACATATTAATTACCTAATTTGCATAATTAATTATTTTTCAGCTTTTGATATTTCAAGTAGTAATCATCACATTTCAATGGAACTTGGTACATAGATGTCATAGGGCACTGCACAGACCTGATAGTTTTTAGGGTAATATCAGTACTGGTACATATTAATTACCTAATTTGCATAATTAATTAATTTTCTGCTTTTGACATTTCAAGTAGTAATCATCACATTTCAATGAAACCTGGTCAGGTACATATTTACTTAAGGACTGTGCAGACCCCTGATTAGTTTTTGGGTAAATATTTGTGCATATTAATTACCTTATTAGCATAATTAGTTAATTTTCAGCTTTTTGTCTGATATCTCAAGTACTAATCATCATATTTCAATGAGACTTGCTACATAGATCTTCTAGAACTATGCAGAGACCTGATTAGTTTTAGGGTAAATAATTGTGGATATTAATTACCTAATTTGCATAATTAGTTAATTGTTTCTATGAATGTTCCACTGATATATGAAGAACCACAAATTGGATTTTAATGAAACTTTTAAAGAGTACTCATCATCACATCACAATGAATCTAGAACTATGCAGAGACCCAATTAGTTTTTGGTAAATATTTATGCTTATTAATCACCTAATTAACATAATTAATTAACACTGATATCTCAATTACTGATCATCACATGTGAATAAAATTTGGTACATAAATGCTCTAGGACAATAGACAGGCCTGATTAATTTTGGATTAAAATTTGTTCATATTAATTCTCTAATTAGCATAATAATTCATAATTTTGTTGTTCTGTTCTGTTTATATTAGTTACCTGATTTACATAATTAGTTTTCAGTTTTTCCATCAATATCTCATGTACAAGTAATTTTGAATTAATTTTTAATGTGTCTTCAATACTCTCAGCACACGGGAGTTCTTTCTAAGCTTTCTTTGATTTATCTCTTATACTTGTGACGATGAATATATAGTCCTTGTTATCTGTTTATAAACAGGTATCCTGTATTTACTTACATCATGGAGGTACCTCCATGCTTACATATATACAGTCTTGACATTTTAGCATACAGCCAGTTTAATTTGTCAAGGCCTTTAATAAAAACATGCAGTTTTTCAGTTGATGATCTCCATAGATGTTCCCATTTATAAAATACCTTTAATTTGAACATCTCTTTAACCATTTGAACAACAATTTTTCTCGCCAAAATTTGGTGCAAATTATATTATTTTTTTATAATTTCTTTATTAATTTTGGACCAAATGAACATCAATTTTTTTAGCATCAGAAGTTTGACAAAATTATGTCAAAGTTATATATTTTGTGAAGTGACAAAAATGTTATTGAGTTGGGGGGTCGAAGGTTAAACTTGTTTGATTCCTTGATGTTCAGTGCATGTCTTCCTAGAGTAATCCCGTAAATTAAATGGTCAACCATGGAGTTCAACTAAAATATACTGCCTCTAAAATATACTTTATTATTATTATAAACTTTCATTACTTTGGCCTTGAGTAACTACTACTATTAGAATAGAATAGAATAGAATTCATCGTAAAGTTAATGTGAAATTTCTTTTTTGGTTAAAAGGTTTTACGTAATTGCATTTATTATAAAATACAAAAAAAAGAATAAACATGCATGTATCTGCTAGTATTTTATAATGAGTTCCTTGTGTTGTAACACTTCTTAATGTACATTATGGTTTCTCTGATTACCTAATGTAATGTTTAGGTTGCTCATTTGTATGAATTTTTCATGGTTCGTTATATCTTGGAATTCATCTAGGTATATAGGATTTTGCAATAATGTATTATTTAATTAATGCTAATTAATTCTAATTAATGCTAATTAATGTATAACACACCTGTATACAGTAAACTACCTTATTTTCACTTGAAATTTATTTTCGTTATTCTTGCTGAAGGAAGGAGTGAATCAGTGAAATACCTTTTTTTTCTATTTTACATGCAACTCTTCAAAAATCAGTGAAAATAAAAACAGCTCAAATGTCTTTTCAGCGAAAGTTAATTCCAGCTAAAATAAATTATTTTACAGTAATTGATACCATCCACTAAAAATCTTTCTATGAGGTAAAGTAAGCTAGAATAAATTTGAATTCAATAAATAAATAAATAAATAAATAAAAAGTTTGTGACCCACCCCAGCATAATATTACTGAGTAAGATAGCTCCCACCCGCATAAATATTGATGTGTCCCTAAATTTTAAGTGAGCCTTAGTATTCGTTTCCGTTGCACTCCAAAAATACTCAATGATCTGAATTATTGAGTAAACAATGAAAAAATAATCAATAATCAATCAGCATTTTAAAGCGCAGTACCCTGGTAGTCAGCACGCCATGCATGCGCAAGATATATGGGTCTCATATAAACAAAGATGGTGACTTTGACTGTTGCGCAGATACGAGTACAAACTGAGACGTTACCAAGCTTTAATTAGTGATTTTTTAGGTGATTGGAAGGTATCGAAGCAGTCACCGGCGGTAATTAGTGCAAGTCGCACGCAGATCAATCCTCATACTTGTGATTTCCATTAGAAGAGCGCATTGGATTATGGGAAAATCAATGTTTATCAACAAAAATGTGGCACATGCGCAGCGACGACTACCCTTTAATTGTTATATACAGATTTTCAGCATGTTATATAATTTTACTTTTGACCTTTAAAAATTGCTTTTGTTATGTTATGTTATGCGCACAATTAATGAAACTTTAAGTTCAATTTCTGTTCAATGAACTTCTGTATGGTAGAGATGGTGAAGTTTTTTACAAAAATGAGAGTGAATTTTACATGGTTTTATTTTCATAGTTGCTGCTGTATGCACAAGTTAATAGTCCTCATTTTCAGACTGTATCCAAACTAAATACCTTATGAGTGCTGTCAATTTTGGATTGACAGAAGTCGGTAGGCAGTTGTAGACTTAGAAACAATATACGATTTCTTCAGTTGAGTAGTGTGAATATAGCTGTGCTATCTGTTATCAATAATTAATACACATGGAAAACATGCTCAATAATCTGAATAACTTATAATATTTAATGAGTTAATCAAAAAACTCGTGCACATACTGTAATACTTTTAGTTACACCCCCTCCTGTTAGTTAAGACCCCCTCTGTTTCAACGAATTCTTCGCAATCATGACTTCAGATGAAACATCTCTTAATTTTATGTTAGCAAAGTACATAGAAAATATTTATGTATGAGAGAGCAACTACCAGACTGAGCACAATAAGCCCAGTCTATATAAAAATTAAAATTAATCTAAATGTCATAATTTCCAATATGTCATTTTCTCTGAAATATTAAATTTGTATTTCTTACTTTTGTAGTTTTATCATTCTTAGTCATATTGTATTTTGTATGCCTTAGTTTTAGTTTTTGAGACCATACTGCTGTGATTTTCTGTCAGTGTTTTTTTTATATATAATCTCAATCACCTTCGTTAATTATCCAGTCATGAACCACCATTGATTTAAACTCACTTTAATAATTAAAACGCTCAAACAACATTTTATTTTTAGCCCAGTTAATAGAATTGATTGTGGTAGTTGAGGTTACTATACAAACAAGTAAATCTATGATTTACAACTTTGTTTTGAGACAAATAGTACCAGGTACCATGGGGGAGGTGTATATGAAATAACTTTGTGATGAGACAAGTAGTATCAAGTATCGTGGGATGAATATGGAATATCTTTTTTATGAGACAAGTAGTATGACAGAACCCCACACCCTGCCTGTGACTTTCGTTGCGTATGGAAGTTATTTTCACAAGTGATGCGGTATATCCTGTAGCCATACTTTCAGGAGCGAAGCGGGCAGGGTGTGGGGTTCTGTTATTATTACATATGTTCCATATTTAATTATTTCATATTAAAGAAAAAAAGTGCAACAAACCGGGATAGAATTTAGGTCGTAAACTCCATTGCCCATTAATATGTTCAAATATAGTGTTACGCCCAGAGAACGCGTGTCAGTGTAGAATGCGCCCAGAGAATGCGTGTCACTGTTTGTTTGAAAATAAAATAATCAGACGCCTAATCTGAGTCACTGTCCGAATAAATAACTCGTGGACGTTTAGTTGGGACCACGACAGAACCAGAATTTGAACTGGACGACTATGATACACAATTTATGTGGAAGTTAAAAGTTCCTCCACAGAATTGTGCATTGGTAAACATGCCGTGCAACTGCGGTACTCCACTGATGAGATGACTTTCGTCGACAGCGGTCGTCACTGAGCTGCGCGCTACAACTTCGTGTGTGATATTGCTTGCTGGTGGTGGATTGACTGAGTCTTGGTTACCGGTTTAAATGTTGCTCATTTGGTGTTGGTACCGGGTAATCTTTATTTGGAACTGAGTAACGCCGCAACGTCGCCAGCAGAAACCTGGTATCTCGATGTTGATGATAGCATCTCCATAGTAATCGATGATTTTACGGCGGGTGGATCTTCCGAGAGCCCTTCAAGGTTTATAAAACTCAGTTTCCAGGTGGTCAACATACATTAAGTTCTCCCAATCGTAGTATTCCATGTGATGTACATCTAACATGCTAAAAACGTTGCTGAACGATTTAAACCGGACAAAATAGCAGACGAAAATGTGTTTACAAAATAAAAATAGTTCGATAGCAAATGGAAATACCATGTTCATTTGCATATCGACCGTGAAAATACCGAAAACATTATTGCATGGGTGATATGCAAATTAGTTTTTGTCAAAATAAGTGACTGCCAAAGAGTACCGTTACTGTTGTTCAAATTTCATTTCACTCGGCAAGTATATTCATGTACCCCAAGGGTAAAATATCGCACTTCTAAATATTGTTTATTTCTGCTACGTTTCGTAAAACGGTACTCCTGAAGGGACTACTTTGTTTGCTCTCAGACTCATTTGCATATGAGGTGTGGAAATAACGATTTTGATTTCAGGAACGAATCAAAATAAACTGCAGTACATATGTAATAATACTAGTACTGTGGGATGAATATGGAATAACTTTGTTATGAGATACAGGTAGTAAGTACCATGGCGGAACGACAGGATAACTTTGTTTTGGTGGAAATATCAATTGTTGTAAATACTGTTATCCTACTTAACAAAAATCAGTGAAAACACATAAATTTGTGTGATTTACAAAGAATCACAGAGAAAAGATAAATTGTGTACAAAAAAGTATGATTGTTAAAAGAAATATTTTATAAATATGAAGTGATTGTCAAAACTGCTTGACCATTATTATTAGGCATATTTGAAGCATGAATTCAGTTTTGTTTCACAAGTGTCCATTCAAACTTCAGTTGTAGTTAATACACGACAGATTACATACCGGTATGTTGATAGACACAATTTCACAATCACAGTGTATTAAATGTAGAAGTCTACTCATGATTTCAAATACCCACACTTATTCGTTTTCTACTAAATTAAGTTAGGGGTCACCAGATTAATTTTTGAGGAAATGATGGTTGTATTTTAGTGGATAGCGGCCATTTTGGCAGTATTATAACGCTTTTACCATAGATTTCTATGACAGAGATCTCAAAATTTAGCCTGGTGACATAGGCTGAAAAAATTATATATTGTGAATGATGGGGTACTTTTTGTTGTTCTCAATTATTTCAAAAATCTAGGTTTAAAAAATGGCAGGAAATAAAATTTGTCTTTATCATTGTGCTCTATTGAATTGTTCTAATAATAGCGATTTTTGAAAAATATTAGAACAAATTTCTCAAAATACGTCACTGTAACACACAAAAGAATGCTATTTCATAGTACCACGGGACAATAGCTTCATGATTGTACATAATAAACCGATGAACATTTTCATGGCCAACTTTCACAAAAATTATGACTAGGCTTCTACCTTAAAGGTATATTTTTGGGTGTAATTGTAGTTTTAAAATAGGGTACAAATGATGCTTTGATTATTTCTGGTAAAACTTCACTTAAGGTAATATACAGTTTGTTACAAATGTTGATAGACACAATGTTGCAATCAAAGTCTGGTAAATTGGTCTCTTTGGATTAAAATATGTCATTTGGGATAAAAATAGGGTGAAAATGGTGTTTTTACCTGTTCTTTCCAATTTCATTAAAACTTCACACATTACATTACATATGTCGATAGACACAGTTGTACAATCAAAGTGAATTAAGGGGTCTTTTTTGATCAAAATATGTATTTATTGATCAAAAAATAGGGTGAAAATGATGTTTTTACCTGTTGTTGGCATCCAAATTTTACATATAGGTAATACACAATATATTATGTATGTTGTTATTATTGACACAGTTTCATAATCAAAGCTTATACAGGTACTTTATCAATAATGACTTGTTCAAATATCTCAGTTCTAACCTTTTCACCACCAGACTTTCTCGTCGTAATTTGTCTGCACTTTTTTATTTTGTTCTTCTATATTTCTGAAAATAAACCCTAATTTTGAAGCCAAAAGACTAAATTTGAGCCAATTTTCAGTTTTTACTCAAAAAATGTGGCTATTTTTGTCCCAATCTTCTGAAGGAAAGTGCAAACTCTAAGGGGGGTCAGTTTGTGAATTTGGATGAAAAGAAGAATGTGGTGGTGAAAAAATTAAAACATGTATGTTGCACACTAAGATGTTATGAACATTGTTGCCATATTTTAGATAGTTCTCATTCTCTTATTGAGCAGTTCGACAAGGCCTGGGATTTCAATTTTCAAGTATCTAAAACCAAGTTACATTCCATTCACAGTTTTTTGACTTCATTTAACAATGTCGGGAATTCTCATGAATGCTGTGTAATTTAACCCCCTTTTGGGATCTTCATCTTAAGTATCCATTATGTGAATGTCCTTGATCATGTCTTGGTGCTATGCTGAATTGTCAAAATACACAATGAAAATAACGAGTGATCATATAATATAACGCATCAATTTTAGTTCATGATCAATTTTGCAGGCCTAGTCTTTGAAAATGGCTGGTGGAGAATAAAAAATAGCTCTCCTAAAAGTACTAAGGTGAATTATGACATTGATTTCACTGTTTGAAAAATAATTTTGCATGTGCATAAATAAAAAACAAACAAAAATTGAGGGGGGTTTTTAATACCCTTGGCAAACTTTCGTGTGAGCAAGTGAGCGATCACTCATTTTAAAAAGGAAAGGTCTGACTAATTATATACATGGAAAATGATATTTAACGATTATTAATTGCTATAATGATAATTCAAGCATTTAATTTCTAATTAAATTCTATTTATAACTGATGTTAATTACCGGCATAGAGGTAGGTGGCACCAATTTGAAAGTGATGTATATTTATTTCATTGAAGACTCTCATATCAAATATTGAGCAAAATAGAATTTTAGGATTAAAAATTCATTGGAAAATGTTGTCATTGAAAACCACGTATTAAGTTATTTTCTTGTGATATTTTACACAAGATTGACTGCTAGTGAGAATTGTTTAATTGTGGCAGCCATGTTACTGACATGTTGAGGGACAGCAACTACTGAAAAAGTGTCCCCGTTCAGACAAAGTCCGAAAACGAGGACTTATAATTCGGTCTCTGTCTGTCTGTGCGTCCGTTCGGAGTCATATCTAAGAATCCCATGGACCGATTCTGTTCATTCTTTGCATGTGCCTAGTTCTTTATGTGGGACAAATGCACGTGCAGTGGTTGTATTTTGGACATGCTTTGTCAGTTTTTATTCAAACTTGGTACATAGATTATACATGTTAGGATACATGTCCACGACGATTTATTTCACAATTGGATCAAAGATGGCCGACTGGCAGGCATCTTTCTTTCTTTTTTTATACAGTATCTTGTGATCTATGTTTTTCTTTGCTGTCTTAAACCGGAAGGGTCGTCACGCAACAGGTGTTCGAATTTGATGTAAATGAACAATCTGTTGTATATGCCACTTGGGACGCAAGTTTCAAGGCCATTCTTGCGACAACCCCCTCCACTTTTATATGACAAGCACAAAGAGACCTTTTAAAAATTTAACGTGGACTGTGTCATTTTCAATGACTTGTTATTATTATATTATTATTTATAAATTACATGCAATTACCGGTAACTACCAGTAGGAAAAAATATATTCTCACTGTATTTATTTTTGCTGATATACTACTCCTGCAATGAAAATAAAGAATTTTACCATAACCCTTTGAACACCATAATTGCTTCCCCGCCAAAATTTCAGAGCAACATTTTTCACATTTTTTATGATTTTTCTATAATATATTTACTAATTTTGGACTGAATGGGTACAATTTTCCATTGCTTACATCTCTTGGTCAAAAATGTTTGAAAATATGAAAAAAAATATTTAGGTATAATTTGTGCAACTTCAACATTAAACAAAACAAAAGATGACTCTCACATTCAAAGAGTTAAGAGGTAAATTGCCATGACAACCTAATTTTCTCCAACACTTGTGAATCCTTAAGTAGGTATGAACAAATTAAAAATATTGGTCATAATAATATTAAATTCCAATCAAATGTTTAAATGAATACAATCACCGAAATTAAGATATAATAACATGTTCAAATAAAAAACTTTCTTCAGATAGGAAATCATAGAGAAACTATCTCAGCCTTGCCTGTCTATGGATTTTTTGCTGCAAAAGGATATTTGGTTTCCATGGAAATAACAAACCACCTTATGTCTGTGTATGTCGGTTTTAGTGTTTATCAACAATTCATGAAGCTATTATTTGTCTGCTGTCGAATATTTTTGCTTTATGATAAACACACAAAACATCAAAGAAAACAAGAGATTTCATGATTATTGTATCGTTTATTCCACCTAGACGCTACTTTTTTCATATCAATACGCTTGGGTGATCAGATACTGTAAAATACATTTTAGCTGGATTAATTTTGGGTGTTTTGTATGGAGTTTATTTTCACAGATTTTTGATAAGTTGAATTTAAAATATAAGAAAAAACATATTTTCATTTCACTGGTGCATCCCTTCTGCACAATAAGCAAAATTAAATTCCTAGTTAAAACGAAGCACTTTATAATATGAGGTTATTACAAAGATACCTCAAAGTATGCACGAACACAGTTCTGTCTGAGTGTTTACTTTGAGGTATCCTCGTAATAACCTTATTATTATACATCTTATTCCTTCCTAGGATACACCATAGGAATGCCTTTGTGTGGAGTCTGGTCAAACTCTGGTGGCTGCCATGTTTGTTTTCATAATTAGAGGATGCTTAAGCACGTAATCATTCCATATTTGGAATTCGGATTTCCGAATATGGTAGGATGAAAATACCACATAAAATACTGCAAAATTACGGCATGCTGTAACTTATGGCAACGATGACAGATGTATAATAATAATATGTAACACCATTTATTACAAAAGTATGTATTCTGACACATGAAATAAAGTAGTCCCAAAAACATCACACATACACATTATTGTTTCCATGCAATATAAAAAAATGATTTTATAATACTATGAGGTTATCTCAAGATTACTGAAGTATGCACTATTAAAGTCAGTATAGAGTATTCCCATGAGAACTTCATTACTTTACATCTTTTTCCTACTTGAGATAACAGCCAAGAATAGCAACAAAAAAGTTTTGTACTGTACAAACATTAGTGATAAGTAATTGGATTAATTTCCACCAAGCACTGTAGTGCTTTTTTTATAAGATGTAAACAAAGAAAATTGTTCAAAACATGTTGGTCCCATATATGGGAAAATTTTGAATATTGAAACAAGTGCAGATATGTTTTTTATAGAATATGTAAATTCTATTATTTTTGGTACTCGATATATAAATAATTAAAGCTGTTGGTATTGCATCTTCAATTAAAAGATCAAAGTTGTCTCGCAACCCGCATTCAAATTTTGTATAAATAAACAATGTATTTTACATGTGTTATATGTGTTGCATGGGACCCATGGTGAATACAACACATCATGACGACCACCGCACTTGGGTTTTAAAAAATGTTCATGGGATTCGTTTTTGATATTGCTAAATTCTGTAGTTGAGTAGAATAAACAGATAAAAAAGGTCACAGATATCAAAATCAACCACTGCTTTTTTTCTTGTCGTCAGTCTGAAACTTTAGTTCAAAACTTATGAACTCATTGGTATTTATTTATACATGTCCTTCTGAAGCATGTATGTATGTTTCTATGTACTTGTTATTTTGATTGTCTCTTTCAACATGGAACTTCATAAGACAAGGCCCACCTCTAGTGCAGTGACAATAATTGAACAACTTCTGATATATATATACAATCATATCCAATTATCCAACTTCAAAAAAAGAAAACAGCAAGGATTTAGGTGTCAAATACAAATTCTTTTTACTCATGAGACACATGAACTTTGAACTGAAAAAAAAACAATTCCGTGTTGCAAACGTAAACAGAACTGAAAACAATTCGCAGCTGCACACATGCACAAAGACGGTCATAATGCCAAGAATATAAAGTATCAGCATTATGTTCCTCTGATTTAACTTAAAAAATTGAAATATGAAAACACTATGTCATGATGCAGTTTGATGCAGATATAATCATGTGTCTTTTACATAATACTGCATTCATGAATTTATTAATAAATGTACTGCATATCAAATTATAAAATATTCTTGTTTCAAACCTGTATAATATATTTTTATAGAGTTTAGAATACATTTATGAATTTATTAATACATGTACTGTATATCAAATTATAATATTCTTGTTTTAAACCAATAAATTCTTAAATCATAATAAACACACCTTTGTCAGTTAAAAACTAATAGAGCAGATACTTTTTTACGCTAGAGAATAGGCTTTGAACTCGTAAACATTTAAAAAAAAAAAAATTTGTTCTTTATTTAGATTTTAGGATGCGGTTTAGCGGCAGTAGGACTATGGTTACTTTTAGACCCTAATACACAGAAATATGTGGAATCAATCGACAACTTAGAAGAGTATTACATCGGCACGTATGTGATGATTGGGTGCGGTGGCTTAATGATCCTGGTTGGGTTCCTAGGATGTTGTGGTGCCTGTTGTGAAAGCCAGTGTCTTCTCTGTATGGTGAGTATTCTCAATATTTTGTTTTCATAATCGTGTTAGTTTTTATGTTAGAGTAATTGGACATATACTAGTATTATTGAAGGCCCAGTCACTAACTTATTTGCTTTTACTGGCTATAATACATACACTCATACAAAAACAAATTGATAACTGAGGAAGGAAATTTTTTTTACTCCCATTTGCGAAGCACACAATGGTTTTCCTGTCTGTATGTCTGTTCCACCAGTATCTCAAGAACCTCTGTTCGGATTTCGATGAAACTTTGTATATACCGGTAGATACACTGGGATAATGTGCCAACCTGTTTACCAGTAGTTATTGGTTGACAACCACACATATCGATGATTTTATTTGCATAATAATGAGGCAATCAACTTTTCCACTGGTGAAACTTGGTTCACAGACATGGTTAGATTATGCTATAAATCTGTGTTTATTAATTACCTAATTTGTAGCTGTATGTTTGATATAGATCTAACATATTTTAATAAAACTTATATAGCTGCATTGGGGTAATCAACAGACCTGATTAGAATATTATCATCTAATCTGCATAACAATTAGCCACTTTTAGTATTAGAACTTTTCAGTGAATTTCAATGAAACTTGGAACATAGGTGTCCCGGGACAAATCATAGGCCTGATGAATTTTCAGTTGGTATCTGTGCAAATTAATTGTATATGCTATGGTGCAAGTTGTGGTAACTGTTATCTCTCTTGAATTTTTTGTATTTGTATTTCTTTGTATTTAATATGTTCCTTACCATACAAAAACCCTCTGAAGGTTTTTAGTAGTGTAATAAAGTTATTATTATATAACACAGGTAATGTTTTATTGAAAACAAAATTCATGCATAAAATATGGATAGTTGGAGCTATTGCCACTTCAATTGACGTAGATACATGTATACTTATCTCGAATTGTGGAGCAAATTGTGTTGACTATTGTGATTCTCACACAGCAGAACTATATTTATTTCATGTATTCAATTTTCTCAGCACACAGGAGTTCTTTATAAGCTTTCTTTGTTTATGTATTTTTGTACCAGGAGACCTTATTGTTACTGCTATTATATACTGACGTTTTTTTTCGTTGTTATTAGGATAGGATAGGATAGGATATTTTATTTGGAACGTACACAAAAACAATGCTTGAGTAAAGTCCAACGTAAGAAACATACAGTATCACAACTAATCTAAAATAATTTTAAAATCTGAAAAAACAAAATTAGCTAAAATACTACAAATATATTTGTCTACACTAGAGAAAACATTAATAAACAATTCTCCATTTGGTAATGTTTGATAGTCAGGTGAGTATTTGAACAATGTATAGAGGAATTTTTTTCTGTGTTCAGAAAAACTGTCACAATGAAAAAAGTAATGTTTTTCATCACCCACATCATTAGTGTCACATTTGTTACATACCCTGTCAATTTTATTTATTCCCCTGTGACGACCTATTTCAATTGGCAAGAAGTGGGCTGAAATACGAAATTTGGTTAATGCTACTCTGTGTTTTTTGTTTTTTATATCATCCAAGTATTTTTCAAATTTATAATTATTTTTGAATGTTTTATAAGTACTTAGTTTATTATGACCAGTTTTGTTCAACTGACTTTCCACATTTGTTGAGTAAATTTGGTATAATCTTTCTTTAAACAGATTGCAAAAATTTGCCTGATTAGTATCCGTGTTTGTCATATTTGTAATTTGTAGAAGTTTTTGGACAAATTTATACCAGGGATCGTATTTAAACCCACTACTTATTATGTGGTGCTAATCGCGAATGCAAGAGCAAACTAACCTCCCTAATCTATTACTGCATGTTTGAAAGGCAGGGACAGACGTACTCTGAGCAAACATACTAATCTAAGAGTCAAACACTAAACCTTCCTGATTTGCAGCCAATTTGTTAACCATTGTACCATCGCTTTAATAGGAAGGTCACTTTTCATAACCAAATAACAAAAAATAAACCATGTATCCCTTTTGTTTTATTTCAAGAATTTCAGGCTTGATCCTTATAATATATGAATTAGTTTTACCTTATACATCTTAATAGACATTGGTAACTTTTT
Organism: Saccoglossus kowalevskii; assembly: GCF_978046115.1. Classification (NCBI taxonomy): domain Eukaryota; kingdom Metazoa; phylum Hemichordata; class Enteropneusta; family Harrimaniidae; genus Saccoglossus; species Saccoglossus kowalevskii. The sequence goes on from NC_140641.1 coordinate 19,871,143, forward strand.
TCAACAGTTTTGTTCAAGATCTGTAGGTAACAGCAAATTATGACCAATTATGTCCATTTGATCCAAAATTAACGAAGAAATTATACAAAAATAATGAAAAATGTGCAAAAACTTGAACCAACAATTTGTCAGACAATGAATTACCGATAACTTCAATCATTGTTAAATCAATGTTAAATCATTGTTAAATCAATGTTAAATCAATGTTAAATCAATGGCGTATACATAAGTCTAAAGGAGTCACCAATATTAGACCACACAACATCAAAAGATAGAGTAAAAAACATTAACTTTTTCATTTGTAAACAAATATTGAATCATTTTATACACAAGTCCTACGTCCAGTCTGATACACTGCTGTCATAGTAACATGTGTGTTTGTTTTCACAACGTTTAATCACATTCAGCATGATGACAGGCTCTTTAATTTCTTTAAATCATTTACAATATTCATGTTGTATTTCTTGAACAGTATTTTGTGCTACTGGTTTGTGTGTTTGTCATTGAAGTCGGTGGTGGTGTTTGGGCATACTATCACCGACTAGAAGTCGCTACTATCATAAACGAAGGCCTTGAAGATGCAGTACTCAATATATATGGCACAGAGGGAACTGAGGAGACTGTAACGGCTGCTATTGATTCACTGCAGCAAGGGGTATGTTGTAATAGCATTAATTATCTCTAAGACAAGGTAAAAGGGATGCTGATTTTGACCTAAGTGACATGGAATGACATATCCATCCATGCTGGTCCCATGATTTCAGTGTAATCTAGGTAATCATGATGAGTGACCCAAATATTATATACTGCTATTTTTATATTCCTCAATTGATGCCTATCGTGATGATGTGACATTTCAATTTGGAAAACAATCAAAATCTATTGCTTAGTTTTTATAGTGTAATATTTGTATTGACAAACAAAATACCAAATTGATGTTTATGCAATATATTAATACTGACTACCATTTTACATGACTGAATATAAAAAAATAGCAGGAATGTTCCTGCCAAAATCTTAGTGCCAAATTTTTCACATTTTTATGTATTTTTACATATTTTTAATTTTGGACAAAATAGACATAGTTTCTCATTGGATATAAATCTTTTACATTTTTTAAAAACAAAGTATACAGAAATCAGATGTTTTATGAATGGTAATTTCTAGGTTATGGTGTCAAAGTTCAACATATAAATTATTTCTCAAAATGTTTCCAGCTGCTTGGTATCCAAAAAACACCAAATGACATCCAAACAGCTGATAATGTAGAGGGTCCATTTGAACTTGTTAATGATCTCACCAGCCTTTAAGAATGTCAATCGCCATTTTACTGTCATATTTGTAAACAGGTTTGTGAATTAAATGTTTTTGTGTAGGCGGCATGATCACACCCTAGAAATAAAAAAGGGTTGAAGAAAAATTCAAACTGAAAAGTGAGGTGATGAAACTGTTGATGACAAAAAACATTTCATTATAAGCCCATGAAAATCAAAAACTTTTTTTTTGAAAAATGAGGGCTTGAAAAACTGATTATGGAAAATTTGCAGAACACTTGTAAAATTACAATTTTTAATATGTTGTTGCGTCTTTGTATTTTTTCTTGTTATACTAAACCTTGTGATGGTTTGAGTTGAAAAATAAAATTATTACTCTCATCTTGAAATTGATAATTTAATGAATGTAATTGACCTCTGATTAATGGGGTCATACCTTGAATATTAAAATTATGTATATAGTAACACTTTCTCATTTAGATATTTTAATGATCACTGGTTTCTTGTTGCACACAATATAGTATTGATCTAAAACATTGTGAGAAATGGCTTCAGAACTAAGATCAGATATGCATTTGACAAACAGCGCCATCTAGAGTTGAAACAAGTTTTTTTCACCTGCCACTGAAATTAATTTCATGCACTTGTTGTTGCATGGTTAATAAATGAGACATTCAGGAGGATAAATGCAAAGAACATACTTCCCTTAAAATAATATTGTATTTTTATTTTTTATTCAATTATTATGCAAACTGTATTTGCTCTATTAGAAGCGCATGCGCTTATGTACGAAATAAAGGTATGTCTATGATCAAAATAAGTCACAATATAATGATCCAGCGTACAATGCGTACATTGCACTTTTAAAGCAGACGGGTCGTCACCTGCGCACGCACGGGAATTGAGTTCCAAATGACGATAACAACTCATGTTAAAAACGGAAAGGCTCATGGGTAGATGCTTGTTTGTAAACAATGACACACTTTGGTCATCTGACGCATGCACGAGTGACGACTCCCCCCGATTTAATAGAGTCAGATACTTTATTTTCACTTGGAATTTAGTTTACGCTATTTTCACTGAATGAATGAATAATGAAATCACCTTTTTTCCCTATTTATTGCATTCAATTTATCAAAATTCACTGAAAAAATAAATGTTATACAAAACAGCCAAATTGTCTTTTCAGTGAAAATTTATTTCAGCTAAAATAAAGTATTTTACAGTAGAGCAAATTTGGTATTTGGTATGATTTTTGATGAGCAATTAATTAATGATCTCCTTAATGAACTCTTTTAGCTTGAATGCTGTGGTGCAAATGGTCCAGTGGACTGGAAGGATTCATATTATAATGAAAATATACGCAAATATTCTGTACCAGATAGTTGTTGTGTAGATATGACAAATGGATGTGGTGTTGGAAAAATAATTGGTGAAGATTTAGGTATCGATGTTGGAATATATAGACAAGTAAGTTAATAGTTGAGGGGAAATTGCATGATTGTAGTCGGCTGTGAAAGCACTGGTCAATTATAATAGCTACTTTGTGTAAATGCAGTTATGGATAGATGTTAATTATGTCAACAGTTATCAATAGCAATGAAACATTTAATTTTTAGCTCCGCTGTCGACTTTGTCAAGCGGAGCTTATCATATGAGTGATTGTCCATCGTCGTCGTCCGTGTCAATGTTTTACTTTTTCGACTTCTTCTTGAAAACTACAAGTCTGAATGCTTTGATACTTGGTGTATATGTAACTTGGGTGGACCTCTCTTAGGTTTGTTCATTTCATGATGATATCTTCAATTCTCTAATTTTAGTGATTATTTTTGGTTAAAAGTGATTTTTTCGACTTCTTTTTAAAAAACGCAAGTCCAATTGCTTCTATATTACATGTATAGGCACTACATGTGGACCTCTCTCAAATTTGTTCATTTTGTAATGATATGTTTAAATCACTAATTTTGGTGAATATTTTTGTCATTTTTAGTGAAAAGTGATATTTTTGAATTCTTGTTAAAAACAGCAAGTCCCATTGCTTTGGTACTATACATATTGTTCATTTTCTAATGATATCTTCTGTTCTTTAATTGAAATGTGCATTGCTAACAGCGGAGCTATCTCAGCCGACAGTCTGCTTGTTTATGTTCACTCGGCCTACTTTTTAGTTCCGCTGTCGACTTTGTCAAGCGGAGCTTATCATATGAGTGATTGTCCATCGTCGTCGTCCGTGTCAATGTTTTACTTTTTCGACTTCTTCTTGAAAACTACAAGCCTGAATGCTTTGATACTTGGTGTATATGTACCTTGGGTAGACCTCTCTCAGATTTGTTCATTTCATGATCATATCTTTAATTCTCTAACTTTGGTGAATATTTTTGTCATTTTTGGTAAAAAGTGATATTTTCGACTTCTTGTTAAAAACCGCAATTCCAATTGCTTTGATATTACATATATAGGTACTACATGTGGACCTCTCTCAGATTTGTTCATTTTGTAATGATATCTTTAATTCTCTAATTTTGGTGAATATTTTTGTCATTTTTGGTAAAAAGTGATATTTTCAACTTCTTGTTAAAAACCGCAAGTCCAATTGCTTTGATATTACATACATAGGTACTACATGTGGACCTCTCTCAGATTTGTTCATTTTGTAATGATATCTTCAATTCTCTAATTTGGGTGAATATTTTTGTCATTTTTGGTTAAAAGTGCTATTTTCAACTTCTTGTTAAAAACCGCAAGTCCAATTGCTTTAATATTACATATATAGGTCCTACATGTGGACCTTTCTCAGATTTGTTCATTTTGTAATGATATCCTTAATTCTCTAATTTTGGTGAATATTTTTGTCATTTTTGGTAAAAAGTGATGTTTTCGACTTCTTGTTAAAAACCACAAGTCCAATTGCTTTGATATTACGTATATAGGTACTACATGTGGACCACTCTCAAATTTGTTCATTTTGTAATGATATCTTTAATTCTCTAATTTTGGTGAATATTTTTGTCATTTTTGGTAAAAAGTAATATTTTCTTCTTGTTAAAAACCACAATCATTTATGGTGAAAAATGATATTTTTGAATTCTTGTTGAAAACAGCAAGTCCCATTGCATTGATACTATGCATATTGTTCATTTTCTAATGATATCTTCTGTTCTTTAATTAAAATGTGCATTGCTAACAGCGGAGCTATCTCAGCCGAGAGGCTGCTTGTTAAAACTGTTGACTGAATTAGAATTGATTGACAGGAGTCAGTCGTGTAATTTCATCTTTCTTAATTCATTTATCTAAATTTAATGTTGAATATATTTTGTTGCACTTTTTCTCAAATGAATGAATATTAAATTATTGAAAGAATGTCACTAAGTATGCATGAAAACAGTACAGTGGGAGTATCGATTGATGAATTGTGGAGGTCAATGTGTCTGCATACTGTCTGAATGTATACTTGCATCCTTGCAATTATCTTATTTATATATACACATTTTCTCGATCCAATCACTTGTAAAAGTAAAACTAAGTAAATTGGTGACAATTATTGGAACTTTCTCATTATAAACTACATTTTCAAAAAGGTCCAACATTGTTCCATATTTGGAATTCACATTTCCAAACATGGTAGGATGCAGATACTCCATTCAAAACCGCAATATTATGGTAGGCTGTAACTTATTGCGATACGGTGACGACTCGTGTATATTATATTTAATTTTTGTGTTTCAAGAAAATTAAATAAATTAGTATTATTCTACAAAAGCACCAGCAACATATTCATCAACATTTTAAAAGTTGTGGTCGTATTCTGTTAGCAATGTTTGTTGTGTCTTTGGGGCCCAATAAATAACATGGAAATCAGAAAAACATTTACATATAAAAAATCATTTAAGTTTAAAATTTTTTTAAAAATCTATACTGATATGTTTCAGGGATGCAGTGAAAAATTAATTATAGAATTACAAAAGAATTATGTGTTGATGGCTGGTATTGGAATAGGCATAGGAGCAATACAGGTAAGACGGAATCATAGAATTACAAAAGAATTATGTGTTGATGGCTGGTATTGGAATAGGCATAGGAGCAATACAGGTAAGATGGAATCATAGAATTACAAAAGAATTATGTGTTGATGGCTGGTATTGGAATAGGCATAGGAGCAATACAGGTAAGATGGAATCATAGAATTACAAAAGAATTATCGTATGTGTTGATGGCTGGTATTGGAATAGGCATAGGAGCAATACAGGTAAGACGGAATCATAGAATTACAAAAGAATTATGTTTTGATGGCTGGTATTGGAATAGGCATAGGAGCAATACAGGTAAGATGGAATCATAGAATTACAAAAGAATTATGTTTTGATGGCTGGTATTGGAATAGGCATAGGAGCAATACAGGTAAGACGGAATCATAGAATTACAAAAGAATTATGTGTTGATAGCTGGTATTGGAATAGGCATAGGAGCAATACAGGTAAGACGGAATCATAGAATTACAAAAGAATTATGTGTTGATGGCTGGTATTGGAATAGGCATAGGAGCAATACAGGTAAGATGGAATCATAGAATTACAAAAGAATTATGTGTTGATGGCTGGTATTGGAATAGGCATAGGAGCAATACAGGTAAGACAGAATCATAGAATTACAAAAGAATTATGTTTTGATTGCTGGTATTGGAATAGGCATAGGAGCAATACAGGTAAGACGGAATCATAGAATTACAAAAGAATTATGTGTTGATGGCTGGTATTGGAATAGGCATAGGAGCAATACAGGTAAGATGGAATCATAGAATTACAAAAGAATTATGTGTTGATGGCTGGTATTGGAATAGGCATAGGAGCAATACAGGTAAGACGGAATCATAGAATTACAAAAGAATTATGTGTTGATGGCTGGTATTGGAATAGGCATAGGAGCAATACAGGTAAGACGGAATCATAGAATTACAAAAGAATTATGTTTTGATGGCTGGTATTGGAATAGGCATAGGTGCAATACAGGTAAGACGGAATCAAAGAATTACAAAAGAATTATGTGTTGATGGCTGGTATTGGAATAGACATAGGAGCAATACAGGTAAGATGGAATCATAGAATTACAAAAGAATTATGTGTTGATGGCTGGTATTGGAATAGGCATAGGAGCAATACAGGTAAGACGGAATCATAGAATTACAAAAGAATTATGTTTTGATGGCTGGTATTGGAATAGGCATAGGAGCAATACAGGTAAGACGGAATCATAGAATTACAAAAGAATTATGTGTTGATGGCTGGTATTGGAATAGGCATAGGAGCAATACAGGTAAGACGGAATCATAGAATTACAAAAGAATTATGTGTTGATGGCTGGTATTGGAATAGGCATAGGAGCAATACAGGTAAGATGGAATCATAGAATTACAAAAGAATTATGTGTTGATGGCTGGTATTGGAATAGGCATAGGAGCAATACAGGTAAGATGGAATCATAGAATTACAAAAGAATTATGTGTTGATGGCTGGTATTGGAATAGGCATAGGAGCAATACAGGTAAGATGGAATCATAGAATTACAAAAGAATTATGTGTTGATGGCTGGTATTGGAATAGGCATAGGAGCAATACAGGTAAGATGGAAGTACACAAATGAAGTGGCTATAAGGAATGCATAACGTCATTCGACAAACACACAAGTAAAGAACAAGACAAATTTATTTTGTGGTGTAATATTCAGAGTGCTGCATTTCTCGCTGATGACTGACCAAATTAAAACTCACAATAACTATTACATAAATCATCACACTTCCAATTTAGAACATATAAAACAGATTTTACCGGATTTGTTTGATACTCCACCCATTCTGAACCCTGCCCATGGGCGGGGTTTCAATTAGTGGGCGATGTTTTGGTCCACACATTGCCTGACTGAACCTACAAACATTTTAATAGCACAACTCCCCTAATCATTTACTTTAACGTGTTCTGAGGCAATTTCCAGCTCTTAGGCCAAATTATAACGCAGCAAACAAGGCTGAATTTGCTTAAGACAAGTAATAAAATTGTTTGGGATAAAACAAATCACTTCAATCATTTACTGTAAAATGATTCAGTGAAAACAAAATCCAGCAAATATACCTGTTTTCATATATTTTACATTCAACTTGTCAAAAATTCCATGCAAAACACCCAACAAGTCTTTTGAGCGAAATCAATTCCAGCTAAAATAAAGTATTTGATCTGTTTACATACTATGGTTATGCAACTTCTAAGTTTAGTAAGCTCTTGTGATTACGACAAATGTTTAATATTCAGAATCATTTGCATTGATTTAACAATATATAACATAATTCATAGAATATTGTAAAACATGTCAGAATTTGACAATATTATTCAACAATGTTTTGAAGGAGTACTTTGATCATGCATTCCTCTCAAAAATATATCAAACATCACCATAAAACCGTAAATTTACCTGTTTATTATGTTCCTGCTTGCATTAATGACTTTTTGCATAATTATTCATGTAAACTAATTGTGACATCATTGTAACTGACAAAGTTATTCATAACTAGTGACATCATTCAAAAGTAAGAATGTCATTCATAGTGATCATCATATGGATAGTGACATCATTCATAGATGATGATGTCATAGTCATTCATAAAAAAAAATGATGTCACAGTGACAATGACAAATTTCTTATGTGATTTGAACACAAATTTAAAGAAAACAAAACTACTTGAAATATTATTGTATGAAACCAGGTTTCTAATTTTCTAATATTTTTTTTTTTTTGTATTTACAGTTACTTGGCATGATCTTCTCTATGTGTATGTGCTGTTCATTACGGAAAGGCGACGACGGATATAGTAAAGCATATCCAATTTAACAAGATTGTGAGTTTTTTAACTTTAAAAAAATATAAAAAAAGTTACTGATAATTTTTTATCAGAATAACAGTGGATGGTTGTGAATATAATATTTTAAGATTGAACAACGAAACATTAATACTCATACTGAAACACGTTTTCATATGAAGTCTATTTTTAATCAGCTTTTTCAAAAGAAAGGTTGTGTAAAATGATGAAGTGTGAGATGTTAGATGAAATTACCGAACCACACCTGAAGATAGAATGGTAGTATTCAGTATTTAACATTCACATTTTTAGTTTCATACAAATAAATATATTTGTTCAGTTCAGTCTCCTCAAAAAATCACAATATATTATTCCAAACTGTACAAATCAGGGTTCTTTTTGACTGCCATTAATCCCCACTTACTAAATTAGCCATTTGAATGTTGTAACTGTTCCCGCCAAATTTCTTGGCACAGAATTTTGCAAATTTTTCTTATTTTTCAAAATTTTTGAAAAAAATTTGAAAACAATTATGTGGGTTGGTATTATAAAATTCACTATTGTGTTTTTTTCTGTCCTTGTGCAGAGTGTTTTCAGGCAATATACGTGTTGATATAGTATTATTCATCATAGTACAATTTTGAGCACATATCAACATTTTGGTTATACAATTCACAAAAGTTTTTGATTTCAAGAAAATATAACTGATAATCAAAATCATAAATTTGCAAAATTTTACGATGATTACATAAGTATGAAATATAAATTGTTTACTCTTTTAATGCCAACATTTTAGTGCTATATTTTGCCCATTATTATGTATTTTTTTTAAAATGTGGACCAACTGGCCATAATTTCCCGTTGGCTGTAGATCACAAGCAAAATAATATGTATATGAAAAATGTTAGTCAGGTAGGAGTTAGTGGTGCCATGACTACAATATAAACATGTGTGCTGATGAGGAGTGGTTGGGTAGTGTGGGCGTTGAAAACTTGACTCATTTCTGTATGCCCCAAAAAGGATTGGGGTGTGGGCATTAAAAATTCATTTCTGCATGCCCAAAAAATTATTGGGGGTGTGACATTGAAAACTTATTTCTGTATGCCCAAAAAAGATTTGGGGTGTGGAGGTTGAAAACTTGACTCATTACTAAAGATATTTATCTCCCATTCTTTCACAATTATTTATTTTGAGGAAATGTCATAGAATTGTGTCCCAGTTTTGATACCCCACACCCCCACCTCCACCCCAAAGGATGAAGTGGACAACATACAGTAGAGAATGGAGAAATATTATTTATCTTCTTCAGAGGATGTTTTGTGGATCCAATTCAACCTTTAGTGCATGTGCATATATCGTATGGAATACTTAAAGTATATATCTTCTGATGGTACAGAATAATAAAGTAATTCAATATCATTTTCCGGGGACAAGAAACAAAACCTATTTCTTTTTTTTAGCCTAAACCTTTTCACCACAAGACTTACTCGCCCAAATTTTTCTGCACTTTTTCGCTCAATATTATTGGACATGAACACTAATTTTGGAGCCAACAGAAACAAATTTGAGTCAATTTTCAGTTTTTATTCAAAACATTGAGCTATTTTGTTCCAATCTTTGAAGGAAATTGCAGACTATAAACAGGACTATTTTGAGAATTTGTGATGTAAATCAGGAAAAGGTGTTGAAAAGGTTAGTTTTTTTTATAGATGTGAATGATAAGCTACCAGTATAAAACAAAATATTTCTTTTTTAAATATAAACACATCTTAGTGCCTTTCACATTGTTCAAATGTTGATGTTTAAGTTTTATAGCTCTTCATTTTTAATATTTTTCAGAGAGGGGAAACAAGGGTATTTTTAAAATTCCATATTTTTATTGCAATATAAAATATTGACCAAAATATAATGCAAGTAGCTGTATTTTTAACTAATAAAAGTTTTTGTAAACATTAAATCTTTAAATATGTCAATACTTATACACTGTAAAACCATTTAATATTTTCACTGACATTTAATTTCACTATTTTGATGTTTTAAGCATATTCACTGTGTTTTAATTTCACAAATTTGTGAAGGAAACAATGAAATTTATTGTTATTTTACATGTTCATGTAGATTTAATTTAGCAAATTTTACTCATCAGTGAAAATAACGAAATTAAAACCCGGTGAATAAATAATGAAGTAACGAATGAATGTAGAGATAATACCCCAGTACTTACTGTATACATGTAGAATATACTGTGAGATATTGGTGGCTTACAACAATTTGTTATTTTCCACTAAATGGCAATAATAGTTTCTACCAAATACTGTAACTGTTTGTTCTTAGTGTTTTAATATTCTTTTAATGCCATACCTTTCCCACCAACATTTGTATGTTTTTTTCTGTAATTTCTTTTTTTAGGTTGAGACCAAATGTACCAATTGGACAGTGGCTTTGATTCAAATTTTTGAAAACATTATAGAAATATTTCGAGAGAATATTTTGTGCAAAGTAATAAAAAATTACTTTGTTGGTCAAAGGCATTTTAAGTGACAAGACTTAGGGTAGAAACCATAAATCGCATGGCAATGTTCATTGGTTTATTGTGTATTATTTCATGAAGATATTGTCTCATTGTACCCATAATATAGCATTCTTATTTGAGTTTACTGTGACATATTTCTCAAAAAGTACAATTTATTGAAAAATGAATAAATTCTTCATGAGTAGGCTTCTACCTAAAGGGCAGTGGTCGTTGTGTCACACATGTATGAGATATTGGACTCATATAAACAAAGATGGTAATTTTAACCAAAGAGTACAAACTGAGTGTCGCATACGACTTATTTACCACTTCCGTGTCACTGAGAATGTTCTAGAACCGTATTGTGTCTCGGTGGAATATTCTATATTTTTTGAAAATGGTTGAATAGGTAATAGAACACTGTAGGAGGCAATAGAAGGTAATGGAACATTCTAGAAATTTGTAGTAAGTTCCAGGCTCATTATGTATGCTGATGTAATGGTCTATTTATAGACAGTGGGGGTATATATAGGGGAGTTGTTCAGCACTGAGTTCAGATCGGAGATCTCGTTGAATTGTATTGGAGTTTAAGTATCTAGTTATTGGAGTAGTGGAGTTTTACCGCGTTATTGTACTTGATGTTTACAGAGTATAATAATACCAGTACCAGTTGAAACCTCATCTGTTGGCTCCATGTTCGTATTTTATCATCGCCGCCAGGGTAGTCTTTCTTGTTACTGTTGCCATTTTGGTATTTGAACCATCACACCTGTACTATACCAATTACGGTAATATTACGTTGCGTGTGACACTGAGATGTTACCAAGCTTTAAGTAGGTAATTTCTTTGGTGATTGGAAGGTATCGAAGGAGCCACCGGCGGTAATTAGTGCATGTTGCACCCAGATAAAAACATGTACTCTTGATTTTCATTACAAGAGCGGATTGGATTGCGGGAAAACCAATGTTTATCTACAGAAATGTCGCACACGCGAGGCACAACGCCAACCACCCTTAAAAGTGAAGTGGTTATGATAAAATTAAAAGACATGTTGAATTATTTTTTAACTTGTAACTGTAAGTGAATATAGTATTACTTTATGAATTATAGATTATGTTTATAGAGATATTACTTTATGAATTATAGATTATGTTCATAGAGATATTACTTTATGAATTATAGATTATGTTCATAGAGATATTACTTTATGAATTATAGATTATGTTTATAGAGATATTACTTTATGAATTATAGATTATGTTTATAGAGATATTACTTTATGAATTATAGATTATGTTTATAGAGATATTACTTTATGAATTATAGATTATGTTCATAGAGATATTACTTTATGAATTATAGATTATGTTCATAGAGATATTACTTTATGAATTATAGATTATGTTCATAGAGATATTACTTTATGAATTATAGATTATGTTCATAGAGATATTACTTTATGAATTATAGATTATGTTTATAGAGATATTACTTTATGAATTATAGATTATGTTTATAGAGATATTACTTTATGAATTATAGATTATGTTCATAGAGATATTACTTTATGAATTATAGATTATGTTCATAGAGATATTACTTATGAATTATAGATTATGTTCATAGAGATATTACTTTATGAATTATAGATTATGTTCATAGAGATATTACTTATGAATTATAGATTATGTTCATAGAGATATTACTTTATGAATTATAGATTATGTTTATAGAGATATTACTTTATGAATTATAGATTATGTTCATAGAGATATTTATTAAATTACTTTCTACTTTTTAGACAAAACTAACAATTATGATTCAGACATTTTGATTATCTACAGCATTTATTTATTTTCTAGGAATCTGTTATGCATCATTGATAATTGAGAAAGGAAAACTGTAAGAAAAAAACTGCCAGATATATTATTCTGATATTTATTAATCTAGAGAAAAAAATAATTCAATTTACAAGAATACTGTAGATTAGGCCAGACTTTTATTATCCCTTGTTTCGCGAACCCGCCGAACAGGAGCCGAAAATGAAATGAAAATAAAATTTTATTTCAGCGTAATTTCTCGCGCCCGCCCGCAACAAATTGCTAAAAAAATATTATTTTTATCTTCTTTTTTTTACTGCCTGCTGCATAACAAATCCAAGTTGCATTTTTGTGTGAGTATCATGATCAAAGTACCGAAGTCTCGCGCAGATGAGAAACACGGTTATACATGGAATAAAATTTTATTTCATTTCTTCTCTCCGATCAATAATCTCACTTACAATTCTTTGAGAATCACACAAATTTAATGGAAAAAAAAGAATTTTATTTTTTTTCCGCCGCCCTCAAAAAAATTGTCTTATAAAAACTCGAGAAACAAGGAATAAAAATTCTGGCCTTACCAGGTAATTTATTTTGACATTGGGGGCTAGGTGTTTTCCACCTTAAATGCTCAAATGAGATGCATGAGAACGGCAGTACATGTGCTAGTGATATTTCATGTTTCAGCAAAATCAACAACGTATGTACACTTTATATGTTTTTAGCTTATTCAAGGAATGATGTTTTACATAGTTGCAAAGTGTGAATGTAACTTTATTAGGTTTCTGTTTTTTTGTCAGTTTTTGTAATGATGTAACTTCTCCCCATATTATTCACTCTACGATATTTTTAATATTTTGTATTGTAAGTGAAATGTGATTTTTATTTTCTCAAATTTGAAATATTGTTTAATAAAATTATATGATACATTTTCTGATTGACATACAATGTATTTAGACACAACTAAATTATTTGCTTTTTAGAACTGCATTTCAATAGAACTGCATATAAACCAACAATTACAGTACATTTGGTATATACTGAATCATTAAAATGTTATTTAGTTTTACCATTGAAATACCTCTGTAATTTATGTAAGCGTATGCGCTACTATTAGGGCAAATACGGCAGTATGAAATGCACCTTGCATGAATTCCTGAAGTAACAGATTTGGAGATCAGTTCAAAGGTCAACTAACCAAAATGCATGAGGCTGTGCAAATATACCTGGGTATAAAAAGACCAACCCATATATTACAAATAGTCCTGGTGGCAGACAACTTAAAATTTATTTCAATGAAAAATATCTCCAGTTCTGTGATTTTCTACTTGAAGTTTGGACTAAAAATTAATAGAGGATTTTCCGAACAATTGCGAGATCTCGCGAGATGCATGAAAGACGCGCGTCGAACGTCTGCCGCAAAAATCGAACGATTTGATTTTGAACTAGAATTTCTTTATTTCGTAGCTTACATTGACCGGCCGATCTTCGACAGAGGAATATTGCTTCCGAATACCCTCACTTAATCGAAATTGCCTATCATCAAATGTGGACAGCACATTATTAAGCATGGAAGTGTCCCTGAAATACTTTCGCGTTTGTCGAATCCCACGCGATGTTTGACGCGACTACGATGCTATGACCTTTGTTTGTCCTGTTTTTACGTTCGATTTCACGCATAACGCGTGATTCTCGCAGTGTACGGAAAATGATCTATTGATTTTTAAGTGGCATTGGGCAGCACATGTTCGAATTTCATGCAAACAATGTATTTTACACACGTTGTGTACGTCATTATGAGTCCCATATCGTACATGACATAGCGTGATGACCACTGCCCTTTAAGCTTGCTTATGCGCAAGTAAGGTTGCATCACTGAGGCACAAAAAAAAGAAGGCTCCATGCTGAAAATATAGGCATTGGAGAGCTTGAGATTGACATTATTCTGGTACTTGTAGTCTAAGATTCAATTCAAGATCTTGTGAGAATACTTAAGAATGATATCGGGAAAGAATATATAGTGAAAATAGTTTATTGTGTTGATTATGTAAACTACTTAACATTACATAATACAGTCTGAATCAAAAACAAATTTCAGTTTTGTTCAAAAAATGACCGCTTAGGCCTAAAAACAAATTATGTTTCTTGTCAGCATACAAGCCAATCTCTTGATTTTTCTTATTTTGTTACTGCACAGCGCCCTCTGTTGACGAAGTGAAGAAACCAGCAAAAGTTTGTGTTTTAGCAACAACAAAACAGTCTCACTACCCCATTTTTGGGAAAAGTTACAACCAGAAACATTTTTTTTTGTGTTGAATGAATAAAACACAGATGCAACGGAACACTGAATACATGTACCTTATTTGAGGGAAAGTCACATGGATTCCTCACTTTCAACAAGATATTGGTGGGGGGGTAGCAAACTTTACTCGCCAGGTCTGGTTTTTGTAGATTTATCACAAAATGTATGTTTTTAGTTAAACCTACATGTAGCTGTATGAAAAATATTTGTGTAATAAATGTTTATCAGAAAAAACACTTCTGGTACCAGTTTCAATTAAGTAAATATTTAAAAAAAATGTTTTTCATACCATGTTATCAAATGGAATGTGGGGGCGATACATCACCAAAGGAACCAATGCTGATGCTAAATAATATATATTTTCATGGCTGACGCACTTAATTGTGTGAGAATAAGTCCCTATAAAGACTGTCCATCTAATGATATTTTTAGCTTCGCTGTCGACTTTGTCGAGCGGAGCTTATCATACGAGCGATTGTCCGTCGGCGTCTGTGTTTTACTTTTTCAACTTCTTCTTAGAAACTATAAGTCTGAATGCTTTGATACTTGGTGTACATGTACCTTGGGTAACCCTCTTAGATTTGTTCATTTCATGATGATTATTCAATTCTCTAATTTTATGAATATTTTTGTCATTTTTGGTAAAAAGTGATATTTTCGACTTCTTGTTTAAAACCACAAGCCTGATTGGTTTGATATTACGTATATATAGGTACTACATGTAGACCTCTCTCAGATTTGTTTGTTTCGTGATGATATCTTTAATTCTCTAATTTTGGTGAATATTTTTGTCTTTTTTGGTAAAAAGTGATATTTTCGATTTCTTGTTAAAAACCGCAAATCCGATTGCTTTTTTGTTATACATATAGGTACTACAGGTAGACCTCTTTCAGATTTGATCATTTTGTGATATCGCTAATTCTCTAATTTTGATGAATAACAGTGGAGCTATCGCAGCCGAGAGGCTGCTTGTTTGACAAGCATTCACAGTATATGTTACTGGTTTGTCAATTACAAAATGATCATTGATTAATCAAATCATTTGTTTCTCCAAATTTTATTTGAAACATGATGCAAGAGAAAGTATTCAAATACCTCAGCTGTTAGAAGTCTGTGAATCTTGGCAACTATCAAATGGGCATGACAAAACAAAACTTGTTTTGGTTTACATTCATTTTGTAACCATTTCAGCTGAAGATTATTATTACATACATGTTGCAGAAAATTAGAAATAGAATTAGAATTCAACCAAGCGCAAACATTGTATAAATTTAACTTGTAGGACGAAGTGAAAGAATTGGCGCCCTCTATGGTGCAAACTTTTTTGTCCATTTGTTGTAAAGCGCCCTCTGTAGTTGCAGATGTGAACTTTAATATAATCGTGAACACCAGTGTGTTTAACCCATAGAGCACAACAATCTTGGTGCAATATTAGCATGCGCAAACTAGCCCCTATGTAACCCCCCCCCCCATTTAGAATTAGAATTAATTTTCGCTGAAGGAATGGTTCAGTGAAAATAAAATCCATTGAATATACCTTTTTTTCTATATTTTACATTCAACTGGACAAAAATCAGTGAAAATAAATTTCATACAAAACACCCAAAAAGTCTTTTCAGCGAAAATTAATTCCAGCTAAAATAAAGTATTTTACAGTATTATTCATAGAAGTTTCACCATAATGGATAGTTAAAGAAGAAATGCAAGTAGACTTCTATTCTAAGATTTCCTGTTTAATGAATATCAAAATATACACACTTTCTGGTACATCAAAACGTTGATAATTTTCTTAGCCCCTTAAAAAACATGTTCTCTCTAGGATGGTAGCCATGGTAACAAAAAAAATGCTTCATCACAATTACATGTATATAATAAACGTTTAATAAAAAATACAATAAAGTAATGGAGTGCAAATATATATTAAATGTTAAGTCGTGAAAGTTTTTAATAACCTGAACTAATTTACAATGATAAAAGTAAAATCACTAAAACATTTTCCAGAAAATTAATGAGTTGTTAAATGATAAACAAAACTTGTGTTAGACAAGACCACATTCACTTACAGGTAAATGACCACAGGCACCGTGCAATGGATGTATTCAGATTCTTTGAAAAACAACCAGTTTCATGTATACCATATTTGCGTTTACGTTGATGAGTGGTGTATCTATGGTAAAATTGTACTCAAGGATACAAGCAATGCAATTTTGGGGTTGAGTGAGTTTTATTAATGATGTACTTATAATAGAGCAAATACAGTAAACATGTTGGGACCCATGACGCAGTGCAACGATTGCGGACTTGAAGTTAAATTTTTGATTTTTACAGATTATACAAACATATAGGCCTGCATAAATTCAATGATAGTGACTCAATGATAGTAAATTGGCATCTATATTGTGAAGTAGTGAAGATTAATTGTTCATAAACTTTCCTTGATCCACTTAACTCTAATATTTAATACTCTCATGGTTATAATGAAAAACATGGGTATGTACACACTTTGATACGCATGGCCATCTACACAAACACAAACTGAAGTTTGTTCAATACCTTCAAGAAATGTTGTCAACGAGAGTGGAAATAATTTGTAATTTTCAAATTCTCTCAAATCCAGACTGAAACAGAATAGCTGATCCTCTCTTCTAATACCTTTAAATGTTTGATAATGGGATGGAATATGTACAAATTGTCACTCCTCAACATTGGATGGCAGTGTCTGCAGCATGTACATGTATGTTACTTCATTACAACCAATAGAACAGTTGAAATCGTAAGGTGTTTATAAGGTTTTACTAATTTATGAACGACAAAGGTCACACACAATGATACTTTTACACGACCCTTAAAGATCACACATCCTGATACTTTTACACGACCCTTAAAGGTCACACATCCTGGTACTTTTACATGACCCTTAAAGGTCACACATCCTGGTACTTTTACATGACCCTTAAAGGTCACACATTCTGATACTTTTACACGACCCTTGGTGCTTTTTGTGTATGGCAGAATTACTCAACAGTACTTCCTTAAAATTGTGTTCAAACATTTTCTAAAGAAGCCCTTATTTATATGTGTACTTAATATATATTCATAGTTTTCCCTAATTTCTGTTGTGAAAAGTGAATCAAGCAGTGCACTGGTAATTAATGTTTTTTTATAAACCTATTGCAATAACTACAAATCTTGTTATAAGGTTTTACACATAAAGGCGATATCTTAATTAAAAAAGTACATAAATGTCTACCGAAAATGTGTAATTTTTTTAAACTTATATTACTACGATATTGTTTTGTTTTTACAAGAAAATGTTCTCTGATTATACATCAGTTTCTTATTGGTTAGTAAATGTCACATGATTTGAAAGTTGACCAAATACCTTTTCCTGGTTGGTTAAAACATCTGGATATGCAGATTATGCATTTGGTCATCATGAGATTCTATCCAACCAATAGTTTCAGCTGATGTCAATATATTGATAATTGAGGCAGTTATTTATAAATATACACAGTATACAACTACCGGTAAGTTAATGCCTACATTGTAATAATTAATTCAAATGTCTAACGAGAGTTAATCATTACATATCTAATTTATGACTGAATACAACACCCTCTACAGCTCCCTCCCCTCACACAGCCTCCCACCCCAACCCACTCACTCGCCCACATCTTTAAAAAACATACCTTATCACCATGGTTTCATAAAACATTGAACATGATTAAAATATCTCTAAGATTAATTTAAAAAAAAAATACATATTACGCCAAGTAATTAAAAGATCTTGCTCATATACATCTACAAAACAACCCTTTAACTTTAAGTTCCATAAAAATGATAAAATATTGATGAAACTTATCCTGATTAAATATGCTAATTAAATACATTGATGGCAAGTCTAACAGCATTAAAGGCGAATAATCATTGGAAATGGACGATAATTGAAATGCAGCATGTTACTTATTTAATGATTTTAATATCATAGTGCCAAAACTACTTTCAATCCTCTAAACTGCTTCATTTTTGTGAGAGACACAAATTTCAATAGCCAAGTAAAACCATAATTTACTGTTAAAGTAGAAAATTTCATTTGAAAACAGGGAGTAGACATGTTATTTTATGACAGCAAGTTTTTCGCAAAACTTCGTCCTCGCAAATGTCATCAAAATAAAAAGTTTTACAGTAATGCTGGAATTTCTAGGAATGTATCTAATACCAGACAGAAAATAGATGTTACTATGGATACAGAGAAGGGAAATATTTCCTTCTCGCTTGTATGCTTTTGTTTCAACTATCTCGGTGGATTCAAACTATTATTAAACTTTTTTTTTAATTCAACATGTTTTGCTTAAGACAATAAATGTGACTGATATTGGTGTCATGTGAATTAATATACATGATTCATACAAAAATATTTCTCTTGTTTGGGTGGAACATTTCGTGACCTAGATTGTAGACAGAGAAAATACACAGATTTACAGTCGGTTTTCCTCAACTGTCTTCAACTATTGCTAATTTAAAAAAAAAAAAATACCGTACTACAATCCCACATATTCAGGTGGAACAGTGATATCATACAAGTTCAAACCAATAGAATTCAGAAAGAGTATGATATTCGAATATTCAAGTTCAAAATTGAAGTAAAAAGTATTTCAACTGTAAAAACATTCAATATGCATGTTATTTTTGATCACATGTGAAATCAAAGCAGTTTAGTGCTCTAGAGGGCGATTTTCAGCAAATTAAATTTTTAATAAAGAACATGATCATCTGCTTATTTAAATAATCAGTTAAAACAATACTTCTTGTACTCTTGTGCAGAGATTGCTTTATGTTATTTGAAATCTGTAATTTCAGAGAAGCCATCATTCAAAAATTTGAATATCATTAATTTCAAGGAAGTCCTGCAACATTTTGAATTTTGGTAGTTTCAGAGAAGTCATTCAAAATTTGGATTATCAGTAGTTTTCAGAGCAGTCATCATTCAAAATTTTCAATTTCAGTAGTTTCAGAGAAGTAATATATTTCATTTGACTGATATGCACAATTAATGATGAAGATAAAATGAGAAATAGCCACAAACTTGTGATGACATTTGACACTACGACTGACAGATACAATGCCAACTGCCACAAGTTTGGACTGGCTCTAAATTTCAGGGATTATAGATTTATTACCTACCTACACTGGTAATAGATTTAAAAAAAAAATTCATTAAAATACATCAATGAGTTGATCTTAGTGTCAGACACCATTATAATCTTGGCCGTTGAGCTAAAAAATCTGCTTTATGCATAGTCCTTGCCACTTCCACCTCTTCTTAATGCACAGCACATACATAGTGCAAATATTATGCCCAGTACCTGTAAAGACATTACACGACTTATCAGTACCTTTATTTAAAGAGAAACATGAACTATAATATGAGTGTGTTATTTATGGTATACTGTAAAATTTTTCCTATATTTACATTCAACTTGTCGAAAATCAGTGAAAATAAATTCCATACAAAACACCCAAAAAGTCTTTTCAGCAAAAATTAATTACAGCGAAAATACAGTACTACGAGTATGTTGATTAAACACGAAATAAATATATCCAAGTCATCCCTTCATATGTATACTGGGACACTAGTAAGGGAACTATACTCGCATACAAATTTGATTCATAATACAAAAAAATGTGTACAAAATTTGCTCAATTAACATGTATGAATGAACGCCATACTTTTCATTCCCCTGTTGAAATGGTTTAACACCAAAAGGGATCGTTCCCTACCCTGGATGAGTGTGCCACAGATTCAATAGGAAAGCCAATTTGGCCAAGACTCATTTACGAATGGATGTGATTTGTGGCTCCTTGGCAATAACCTCATAATACATACCTGTACAATGCCCACACCAATGCCAATACCAGCAATTAAAACATAATTCCTCTTAACCTCTGTAATCAATTTCTCCGAACAACCCTTTAAAATAAATCAATTTACAGGTGTGAGTATCAATGAAAAGATGAATTAATTCCTTCACTCAGAGCTGAATGTCATATTGACAAGCCAGTGATGTCATAGTCATGTGAATGTCATATTGACAAGCCAGTGATGTCATAGTCATGTGAATGTCATATTGACAAGCCAGTGATGTCATAGTCATGTGAATGTCATTTTGACAAGCCAGTGATGTCATAGTCATGTGAATGTCATATTGATAAGCCAGTGATGTCATAGTCATGTGAATGTCATATTGATAAGCCAGTGATGTCAGTCATGTGAATGTCATATTGACAAGCCAGTGATGTCAGTCATGTGAGTGTCATATTGACAAGCCAGTGATGTCACAGTCATGTGAATGTCATTGACAAGCTGGTGATGTCACAGTCATGTGAATGTCATATTGACAAGCCACTGATGTCACAGTCATGTGAATGTCATATTGACAAGCCACTGATGTCACAGTCATGTGAATGTCATATTGACAAGCCGGTGATGTCACAGTCATGTGAATGTCATATTGACAAGCCGGTGATGTCACAGTCATGTGAATGTCATATTGACAAGCCGGTGATGTCACAGTCATGTGAATGTCATATTGACAAGCCGGTGATGTCACAGTCATGTGAATGTCATATTGACAAGCCACTGATGTCACAGTCATGTGAATGTCATATTGACAAGCCACTGATGTCACAGTCATGTGAATGTCATATTGAAAGCCACTGATGTCACAGTCATGTGAATGTCATATTGACAAGCCAGTGATGTCACAGTCATGTGAATGTCATATTGACAAGCCAGTGATGTCACAGTCATGTGAATGTCATATTGACAAGCCAGTGATGTCACAGTCATGTGAATGTCATATTGACAATCCAGTGATGTCACAGTCATGTGAATGTCATATTGACAAGCCGGTGATGTCACAGTCATGTGAATGTCATATTGACAAGCCACTGATGTCACAGTCATGTGAATGTCATATTGAAAGCAAGTGATGTCACAGTCATGTGAATGTCATATTGACAAGCCACTGATGTCACAGTCATGTGAATGTCATATTGACAAGCCAGTGATGTCAGTCATGTGAATGTCATATTGACAAGCCACTGATGTCACAGTCATGTGAATGTCATATTGACAAGTCACTGATGTCACAGTCATGTGAATGTCATATTGACAAGTCACTGATGTCACAGTCATGTGAATGTCATATTGACAAGTCACTGATGTCACAGTCATGTGAATGTCATATTGACAAGCCACTGATGTCACAGTCATGTGAGTCATATTGACAAGCCACTGATGTCAGTCATGTGAGAGTCATATTGACAAGCTACTGATGTCACAGTCATGTGAATGTCATATTGACAAGCCACTGATGTCATAGTCATGTGAATGTCATATTGACAAGCCACTGATGTCACAGTCATGTGAATGTCATATTGACAAGCCACTGATGTCACAGTCATGTGAATGTCATATTGACAAGCCACTGATGTCACAGTCATGTGAATGTCATATTGAAAGCCACTGATGTCACAGTCATGTGAATGTCATATTGACAAGCCAGTGATGTCACAGTCATGTGAATGTCATATTGACAAGCCAGTGATGTCACAGTCATGTGAATGTCATATTGACAATCCAGTGATGTCACAGTCATGTGAATGTCATATTGACAATCCAGTGATGTCACAGTCATGTGAATGTCATATTGACAAGCCGGTGATGTCACAGTCATGTGAATGTCATATTGACAAGCCACTGATGTCACAGTCATGTGAATGTCATATTGAAAGCAAGTGATGTCACAGTCATGTGAATGTCATATTGACAAGCCACTGATGTCACAGTCATGTGAATGTCATATTGACAAGCCAGTGATGTCAGTCATGTGAATGTCATATTGACAAGCCACTGATGTCACAGTCATGTGAATGTCATATTGACAAGCCACTGATGTCACAGTCATGTGAATGTCATATTGAAAGCCACTGATGTCACAGTCATGTCAATGTCATATTGAAAGCCAGTGATGTCAGTCATGTCAATGTCATATGCCAGCGTGGCATAGTGTGGCCCAGCGTGGCATAGTGTGGCCTAGCATATATAAATATTATAAATAAATACTTTATAAATTACCTCGCTGTAGAAATTAGTTGGAAGATTCAGAGCATCTCCAAGTATTGAAATAACACCTTTGTTTTTCCCACAGTCGACAGTCACATCTTTACAGCAGCTGTCAGGAACCGAGTAAATTAAAGACAAAGTGCTTACTTCATCGGAGTAATACGAATTATACCAGTCAGTTGGTGCACTGGCTCCACAGCATTTTAGCTGAAATACAAGACATATACAGGGTACTGTATAATAATTATAATAGATATGAAGTTTTATTGATATTTCAGGTTAGTTATGTAAACCACAACATTTTGTAACAGTGAAAATCTCACAAAGATTGTTTATATTTTTTCTTGAACTTTAGATCTTAATTTCTTCAAGTTGAATTTACACTTTGACATTTAATTTCAACAAATGAATAAATTAGTGTAGTCATGGCAATCACAATTCAGATTATCAATTATTATTTCCACATTAATGAGAGCTTAATAAATCTGTGAAGTACTATCCCCTTACCACTATATACATCACAACATGAGATTGTGGATGAGTAAAGAGAATTGAATATGAATTTAAGTGGTCCTCTAAAGAGCTTATAATAGATTTATAAACAATGGACACTTGTATTGTAACACACAAAAAGGCAAGGGTATGATATTTGCTTTTACCACATCATAATGTTGTAATATTTACCCATATCACTCCAGTCGGTCAAAGGTCAATTAAATAAGAAAACAAGCAGCCCGTCGGCTGAGATAGCTCCGCTGTTAGCAATGCACATTTTAATTAAAGAACTGAAGATATCATAAGAAAATGAACAATATTTATAGTATCAAGGCAATCAGACTTGCTATTTTCAACAAGAATTCAAAAATATCACTTTTTACCAAAATTACAAAAATATTCACCAAAATTGGAGAATTAAAGCGAACCTAAATGCGGCCTTAATTTATAGTTGTGTATATTCTAAACTGTATTCGAAATAATATTGCAGTGGTTTAATTTTGTTTTAATTATAACTGTAGCTTGGATAGGCATTTGAAGTGCTTGCAATTAAACACCATGGAGGCCATTCAAGGAGGGGAATAAATAACGAACGAAAATATTTAACATCCGGGTACTTTTCAAAGCTATGACGTTTTAGTATCTGATCGCATTCGTATACGCCATTGTACATAGCCGTGCATGCTGCCAAGCGTTGTGCACTACTAGTATAAACTCAACTTTTATATGCACAATGTGCTTTTTTATAACTTGGGTTGGAGCCTTGTGCGTTTGAACCACAGTATTCAGAGAGTGGAAGCCCAATTGTGTTAAAGTACCGTACTTCCCTGATCGTAAGCCCCTCCCGAGTATGAAGCCCATCCCTATATTTTTACTAAGTATTTATCGAGTTGAGGGCATTCACGATTATAAGCCCAGAGTGTTTTTACTGGGCGTCGATGATATTCTTTAAAATATGTGTGTAAAAGGTGTGTTTCATTTTATAATAATCGTGATTGGCATGGTAGTTTGGTTCGTGCTTTAAGTTTTTATGAGAATACTCGCATTAAATTTAGAGTGCATGGCGAACGTACACAACGTGGTTCGCATCCTTTCTATTCTGTCATTTACTCAGGATGAACCCCGATTTGGAATACTGGAGTAATCCATATTTCTTTGAGTAGTAACTTTCGAAAAGCCAAAAATGTGATCGTTAAGTCATGTACCTGGTTATTGGGCATGGTTTACTTTGAGACTATCATGAAAGGCCTAGGGTTTGAATGATGCGACATGATGTTGGCGACCGTTAAAGGTGTTTATTATAAATTCTTCCTCCACACTCAGTTCACCCACAGTTACTATTAACCGTCGTTTATATTTCGGAAATTGCGAATCGCCAGTTTTTAGGGAAAAAAATCATCATTTTTTCATTGCAATCAGTGCTACAGATCGCATTTTAACATTGCGGTAATTCACTTCCGCATTGCATTAAAAAATCATCGTCAATAATCGGAAAATTTCATCATTATGACACATCATTTTGATTGGTTAATGAAAGACATGACCTGTTAGGTCAAAGGAAGTTGTTCCAGGTCAAATCGTGCTGAAAAACCTCATGGTGGAAAATTTGCGAGAGTTTGCGTACAAACGAAAACATACCAAAACGAAGATAATGATAAATGCCTTCGTCCACTGTTTCCTCACAGACCCTACCCGTTATTTCACCATAAATTCAGACGGTATGTAAATCGTTTTGTAATAAAATGTGTGTGTTTTTTATGAACATGTTTGTTTCTTCAAGTTCATTATAAGTGTCGTGGAAATCAATGACGCATTTTTTTTTCAAAAATAAATATTATTTTCCCGAGCCCGGCGTGGTGATCGAGCCCAATCTTGGTGGCTAATTAAGCTGAAAGCATTAATTAACTAGATAAATAGTTACGACTCAGTATTAATGCACAAATATGAACATCACATTTGTTCTATTAGAAGAGTATCTCTAAATAAAAACAAAGAAGAGCTTTTGTTGTATAGTGGATCATGAAAATGTGACCTAATATGACAATAAACACACCTTTGTCATTTACATAAATGCATGCTTTACTAATAGATTACTGTAAAACATGTCTTTTTCACGAGCATGTCTTTTTCGCGAATTTAGCAAGAGAACTGATTCGCTAATTCAAGATGTCACTAATGACTTTATTGTCAATTTAAAATGGCCGCCAAACAAAGAAATCAACAATGACAAGAGAGATTCGCTATTACGTCATTTTACCACAATTCGCTAAAATTGCATGCCGCTTTTTCAACATGTTTTACAGTAAATACGATACATGATAATATTGAAAAGAACTAACTCACATCACTCTGCAGGCTATCAAGAGCTTTAGTGGCCACTTCGCCAGACCCTTCTTTACCATAGACATCTTTCACTGTAGTCATCAGTCCCTCTGTAATAACTTCCTTCACCTTATCTTTATGGAAGTAAGCCCAAACACCGCCACCAACTTCCATGAGGAACAAACAGACGAGTAAAACAACATACTGTGAAGAACAACGAAAACAATTTTTTGCTTAGTATTTCAGCAAACCAAACATGCATAAGTTTTCACTCTGAGTCTAAACGCCTACAATGAGATGATATGTCCAGTAAACAGTTCATGTAAAAACAACATTCAAATACATGATAACACTTTCTTCATGTCATGTACCAATATTATTGATACAACATTCTAAATAATGTCACTAATGTGTTACCATCAAGCTTGGAAGAAACCAATCAAAACTTCCCTTATTCACCGCCACTTCCCTCTTTTTTATCACAAATACTGTAAGTTACTTTATTTTCGCTTGGCATTTATTTTTGCTGAAGATACAATTCCATGAAAATAAAATCCAGCGAATATACTTTTTTTCCTATATTTCACATTAAACTCATCAAAAAAGAGTGAAAATAAATTCCATACAAAACGCCCAAAAGCCCTTTTCAGCGAAAATAAATTCTAGCGAAAATAAAGTATTCCACAATAGTACGTCTGCACAAAAATATCCAAATTTTTTTGGAGTACAAACTGAAAACAGACTGAAAATTTTGTCTGTTGGCTCCAAAATTGAATATTAGAAAAAAGTGCAGAAAAATTTGGACGAGAAAGTCTGGTGGTGAAAAGGTTAACTTTACTTTTGAATTGTCATTGTATTGAATGCTATTCAATGCAAGTAAAAAACTCACCATGCAGAGAAGACACTGGCTTTCACAGCAGGCACCACAACATCCTAGGAACCCAACCAGGATCATGAAAGCACCACACCCCATCATTGCATATGTGCCATAGTAGTATTGATCTAATCCCTCCACAGAATTCACATATTGCTGAGTAACAGGGTCAAGACGTAGCCATAATCCAACAGCCACTAAACCACTACCTAAAATCTAAGAATAGAAAACATTGTACATAGTTAGGAAAGAAATGAATGTATTAACCCATGTATTTCCATTTTGATTTTATCACAATGTAAAAAATATTATATGTACATGTACATACATTGTGAGAGAACCAAGTCACTCTCACCGTGTTATTTTGCCATTGCCAGCAATTGTCATTGAGGTCTTAGGCCAAACTAAAAAAAAATGTTTCTTGTCAGTGTGTGCTTCACAAAGAAAAAAGAGTTAACCATTTTATTCTATTCTACCACCTCACGATGGCCGATGTTGGCAAATTGATTAAATCTGCAGAATTTACTTGTTGTCAAATATTTTCAAAAAATAATTCATGACCAGAAATATTATTAACAAATTAAAATTTGCTTTCTTTAACACATTTAAACATTGGAAAATTCATGCCAGTGTAGTACCCTCTAAAGTGCCAGGATGTGTGACCTTCAGGGGTCATGCATAAGGCCTATTTTCTTAAAATCAAAGAATAATAGCCAGTTGACCCAATACTTCCTGATTGCAAGTGTAACAATGAAGAAACAGTATGAATTGCGCCATCTATGGTAAGAATGGAAACAACATTTGTTTTTTAAAGCTAACATAGTTATTATAATTTGTGAAATAATTTGTGACAACAAGTAACCAAAGTAAAGTTGCAAACAGAGTTTTCATACACTTGACTGCACAAATTTGTCAAAAATTTGAAATTATACAAACACTGCAAACTCTTGATATTTCTGATTTGCTGAGAAAACAGGCTCAAACTTGTTTCCATGGAAATAATAATTTTGATATTTCCCCATACTTTGGTGGCATTTTTGATTTCGGATTGGGCAAAATAAATAAAATTCCGGTTTATAGTTCAAAAATCTAGTTGGTAACACAAATTTATTTCTTCACAATTTGAAAAAGTTAAATTTAGCAAAGTTTTACGAAAATTTCTGTTTCAAGTGTGCTACATTTTTGTATACTACAAATTTTCCCAGCAAAACTTTGGTTCAACATTTTGCTCATTTTTTGGTATTTTTCCCAACATTTTTGAATCAAATGCATATAATTTCCTTTACTTTACAGGAAAATTGGTAAAAAAAATGAAAATAGTTATAACTAACCCTAACCCTCCAGTAGAGGGTCTATGAACTAATGCACCTAATATTTTACTTTGGTATTATATGTATTGTACTTTATTACTAACATTTTATTGCTGACAACCAATGGAAACTATTTCAAAGGATGCAATATTAAAATTCATTATTATTATATTTAATAATTTTGGACCAAAATTGGCAAAATTTTCTTTTGGCTACAGGTCTTGAACAAAAGTTAGGAAAAATCAGTTTTAATTTGAGAATGGTGAAAAAGTTGACTTTGGCGCTCAAAGTGTTAATTAATTTTCAGCAGCTTGGGAGTCAGTGATAAACACAAACTTTTGTCGCAGTAAGTATTTTTTTTAAGTGAGTCATTTTTCTTTAAAAATTTAGTTTGCACGAATACATATTAATCAACGAATCATAAAACATCCTAGCAGGCAAAATTAAACGAGACAGAACATACCTGCATTCATGTAGTAGTATTGAAAGTATAATTTTAATTTGCATAAATCCTGAAGCCACTAGACATTTACAGCACTTTTATTACCACAACAACCACAACACATAAAGAGAAAGAATGGCTAGTGGTTAGAATTACCCCTTGGAGATTTTTCATTGTTGAAAGGCCATAATTGTTGCCATAGTTTCACCATAATTCCACTTTATTCATAGTTTTAATAGTCGTAGCACCCTGAGGCTAGTCATGGCTTACATGTATGTGAGCTACACAGAGCGTTACATTGTTTTGTAACATTGTAACGGAGATTGATTTTAATCTACCATTAGGACCACAGTCATCTCACACAGTCCTTCATGGGTTCCATGCAATTTATACAACACATGTAAAATACATTGTTTTCATGAAATACAAAGAATGCATAACGATTGACAATTTAAATACTGTATCAGTCTCAGGGCTGATAGTGTCCCATTTTTTCAGATTTTGTTGTTCTCGTAGTCGTCGCTCCACATATTCAACATCATCCAACATCATCCAACATGTACAGCATGCGAGAAAAACTCTGTTTGAAGTGCATTACGCGACTAGAGTAGAAGCACATGTAAAACAAACAAAAAACACACATTTATTGTGTTGCTGAGGAAGGGTTGAACCCGAAACGTCCTGTTTTTTCAATCTCCATATTACCGGTAGTGCGTTTTTTATTTCCCCGCTGGTCGGTTTTATTGTTCTGCTTTTTCAGCATTATAGCAGATTTTACTGACTCTTGTTACTAAATTGTTCCATTTATTGTGTACTGGATTATTAAAATTACAATTTATTTTGAGTATAGATGCACCTCTTTATGTAATCTCATGATAAACAAGTCATTGAAAATGACACAGTCCCCATTAAGTTCTCTTTGTGCTCGTCATATTAAAGCGAAGGGGTTGTCGCGAGCGTGTCCTTGAAACTTGAGTTCCAAGTGGCGTATACAACAGATTGTTTATTTACATCAAAACACTTGTTTCGTGTCATAGTAATATAGCCAAAATAAAAACAGCTGTTATTCAGCCATCTTTGATCTGATTATGAAACACACTGATATGTATGGTGTATGTGCCAAATACGAATGAAAATGGTACATAAATTGTGGAAATATAGTAGTAAGGCCAAAAAGTCAGATGGCTGTCAATCAGCCATCCTTGACCAGATTTTGAAACAAATTGTCATGGACATGCATCCTAACATGTATAAAGTACATGTATGTGCCAAATTTGAATGAAAACTGACAGAGCACGTCCAAGATACCGCATAAAAAAACAAAAACAAGATGCCTGCCAGTCGACCATCTTTGATCCAATTGCGAAATAAATCGTCATGGACATGTATCCTAACATGTATAATCTATGTACCAAGTTTGAATGACAACTGACAAAGCATGTCCAAAATACAACATTTTCAAAAAACAAGATGGCTGCCAGTCGGCCATTTTGAATCGAATCGCTAAACCACTACATGTGCATATGTCCCACATAAGGTACTAGGCACATGCAAAGAATGAACGGAATTGGTCCACAGGATTCTGAAATATGACGTTGGATAGACTGACGCACGGACACACGGACGGACAAACGGACAGACTCAGGAACTCACGGACGGTCGGGGACATGTATCCTAACATGTATGATCTATGTACTAAATTTGAATGAACACTGACAAAGCATGTCCAAAATACGACATTTTCAAAAAACAAGATGGCTGCCAGTCGGCCATCTTTGATCCAATTGTGAA
This sequence comes from Saccoglossus kowalevskii, assembly GCF_978046115.1. Classification (NCBI taxonomy): domain Eukaryota; kingdom Metazoa; phylum Hemichordata; class Enteropneusta; family Harrimaniidae; genus Saccoglossus; species Saccoglossus kowalevskii. The sequence goes on from NC_140641.1 coordinate 19,901,257, forward strand.
ATAAATCGTCATGGACATGTATCCTAACATTTATAATCTATGTACCAAGTTCGAATGAAAACTGACAAAGCATGTCCAAAATACAACATTTTCAAAAAACAAGATGGCTGCCAGTCGGCCATTTTAAATCGAATCGCTAAACCACTGCATGTGCATATGTCCCACATAAGGTACTAGGCACATGCAAACAATGAACGGAATCGGTCCACAGGATTCTGAAATATGACGTTGGATAGACTGACGGACAGACGGACACACGGACGGTCGGACGGACAGACTCAGGAACTCACGGACGGTCGGGGACATGTATCCTAACATGTATGATCTATGTACTAGATTTGAATGAAAACTGACAAAGCATGTCCAAAATACAACATTTTCAAAAAACAAGATGGCTGCCAGTCGGCCATTTTGAATGGAATCGCTAAACCACTGCATGTGCATATGTCCCACATAAGGTACGAGGCACATGCAAAGAATGAACGGAATCGGTCCACAGGATTCTGAAATATGGCGTTGGATAGACTGACGCACAGACACACGGACGGTCGGACGGACAGACTCAGGAACTCACAGATGGTCGGGGACATGTATCCTAACATGTATGATCTATGTACCAAGTTTTAATGAAAACTGGCATAGCATGTCCAAAATACAACATTTTCAAAAAACAAGATGGCTGCCAGTCAGCCATTTTAAATCGAATCGCTAAACCACTGCATGTGCATATGTCCCACATAAAGTACTAGGCACATGCAAAGAATGAACGGAATCGGTCCAAGGGATTCTGAGATATGACTCCGGACGGACGCACAGACGCACGGACACACGGAGACCGAATTATAAGTCCCCGTTTTCGGACTTCGTCCGAACGGGGACTAATAAAGCAAACACAGAGAGTAAATTCTGACTACTTTTCATCTAATTGACCCTTTGAATACTGAGGTTAACTTTTGTCAATTTTACAAAATCAATCTTTAGTCTTTAGAAAGCAAATGTAAGTGTTACAAAAATTGAAAAATAAATAATATTATAATTAAAATGTTTGTCATTCAAATGGTTAATGTGTTCATGTCATTTTTTTACATGAAATGATTTGCTTGTAGTGCATATTACCAAAACCCAGGCCTTTTGTTACACACCATAAAACATTAAATAAAACATAACATGAGTGACCTGAAACTAATTTGAATAATCAATTCCTAGTAGTCCTAATAAAAATGTTTTGTTTAAAATTAATTGCATTTAAAACCACCAGGAATACATCAATTATTTCCAAATCATCACGCTTGAGATACCACTGAGCTGAGGTGAAAATATTTAGAGATGAAGCTCTAGTGAGGACAGCTTATACCCCTCCATCATTAATGGTATCACCTAAATCTCAGTTATTGCTCATTTGCTGTGTATTTGTATACAACTACATTCTATGGTGTGTAAAACATTTCTTCACACACTGGAGGGAAATCGTGAAAGTGTTTCCCCAAGGAGGTCTCAAACTGAGATCAAGCAACTTTAACAGCAGCAGGAGCTGTGTAACTAATTATCACGTGCTTTAAACCTGCAGAGAGTGGGAGTGGATGAGACTAATAATTCAGATATCTGGGCCAAGCCTCTGATGATTTATGTCTCAGGGCCAAGCCTCTGATTATTTGTGTTTTATGGCCAAATGAGCTAGAAAAGTTTCTTAGAATTGTCCACAAAGGGGTTGACCATTAAAAACTGGGGGGGGGGGTTCCAAAAAAAAAGCAATTGAAGAAAAGGAAACAATAATTGGCACAATATTCTTCCAGCTCCCAATGAACTGTTGTGTCTGCAATTGCTAAGCAAGTTAATGGAGTGTAAACTGGCTTAACTTTAATGGCGCAATTGTATTAGCCCAGAGCTATGTAATGAATGATGCAATTAACGGTATGGTTTTCTGGAGGTAGTGTTGCATGACCTTTGGAGGAAATGGCTATAAATTCACACAAACTTCCAATGTAATTAAAGTGTGGATTCTGACTTGATTGATGTTCTACCTACATCTCTACATACATAGATATTTGCACAGACGTCATAGTATTTGAAGCACATTCTTAAAATGAATGTAAAGTTCACAGCAATAATCTTAAGTCCTAGTGTTTTCTTCACTACAAACAATTTCTCACTTTCAAACAATTTCTTGCATAAAATCTTTGTTTTGGGGTGTTTTTTTCAATAAAATATAATATATGGGTATAAATGGCAAAAGCTAAGTTATCGCAAAACAAACAAGAGACTTGTGTCCCTTGTAAACACCCCGTGCAACATCAGTGATGATGCACAATTATATTCTATCAATTAGTGTCAAAATTAGAATTCAATTTTCATAGACAAACATTGGTCTCAATAGTTTATTAGAAACCACTCCTAAACTGAAATTTCGTAAGCTTGCATATCACAGTATTCTTTGAGATTTTTTTATGATGGCATTGTATAAAGACGGCATCAGAGATGCACTAAGCTATACATCGCTTTGAGAATACCAACAAGAGGTTGTTGATACATAAACTTCTGGTCTGCGAGTATTGGTATATTAAATCACCTACGACCAACTCAATTTTTTTTTTTACAGGCAAGCGTCTTCAGGCCAGTTTTGAATAGATTTTTCTATATTTAACCCACATACAATCCATTTCTGAGTCTTTGGTAACAGTAGTGATACTCGTTTTTTTTCAGTGTACTTCGCTTACTCACTGTTCACAGCCATCTTGTAAGAATTTATAGGTATATGTAATTTAGCTGTAAAATTCTGTGACATTTAAATTACGCCAAATAAAAATGTTCATTAATAATAATATTACCAGCAAGGGAACCTTTGCAAGGGACACAAGTTTCTTGTTTGTTTCAAGGTGACCTAGCTTTCACAGTAACCAGGCTTCCACTATTAATACACTCACATAATATTTCATTTTATTGAAAAACAAAAACTGTATTCAAGTCTGAGTCTGAGTTAGAGTTTTATTGGTTTCTTGGAAATTTACATATGTTTATACGTATTTAAATTTTATGAATCTGCATGTAAATGTAAATATTTGAACACTACGCAAACTCTTGTTCTGAAATATTGTATTTCAAACATGGTGAATCACTTTGGAACAATAAATAAAGCATCAAATGAGAAGCCGAAACGATCTACAACACCCAGACGTGCTGAAAATCATTGAATATTAGTCATTTAGTATACACGGTAATTTGCACCAAATTCAGACAGTCAAATATTACACATCACAGTCTCATGATCCAAATAAACTTGATGAAGGATTTGAGAGTGCAACTTTGAAGTGCTGCAGCCAAGCAGAGCAAAATATCATAAATTTAAACAATGTAAAATTCATGTGATGTTCAAAGTACAGCCACTACATATGGAAATCATTTTAACACAATTTAGTGTAGAAGCTGCCTTGCTAAAGATGGCTATACATACAAGTTTGAGCACAATTACTGTAAAATAGTTTATTTTCATTTGGAATTAATTTTGCTATTTTCACTGAAGGAATGATTCAGAGTAAATAAAATCCAGCGAATATACCTTTTTTCATAAATTTTACATTCAACTTGTCAAAAATCAGTGAAAATTAATTCCATACAAAACACCCAAAAAGTCTTTTCAGAGAAAATTAATTTCAGCTAAAATTAAGTGTTTTACAGTAGGTTTTCAACAACAAACACATTTTATAAAAGCATGACAATTAATACTAAATAATACAAATGTCAAGATTATCACATTCTAGGAAAAAATATCGTATTTTTGACACCTATTTTCCTAATAATTCCTCATGACTGCTTGAAAAAATTCTGATATACAGTACGCATCACGTATGGTTTCATTTCCAATTCAGTCAATAATTTTAAAGTCAGTAAATCTGTGTTTTGAATTCAAATAGCTAAACTTTTCACTCCCCTCATAGCATCCCATTAACCTCACTTCTACACAAGTTGATTTGACTAAATCTATGAGTTGAAACAATGTTTCGGAGGTACCACTCAGATTGAAACAATGTTTCTAGAGACAATAATGCTAGCTTTGCAAAGGTGATAATGGCACTATCTGAAGGCAAGACAAGTGTAATGTGGGATGAAAGTATCTCTACATATAATAAGCACAAATAACTTCCAAGTTTCTGCTATCTCAGCTACGATCAATCTACCTCAATCACAGTAAGCTTTCGTTGCCATCAGCAACTGGGATACATTAATAATGCCAATTGACTCCAAGAATATAGGGGTTACACAATAATGACCGCCTGCAAGACAACTTAATCTAATAGCGCATTAGATCAGGCTTAAATAGAGTTGACATTTCATCAACTCATTCTAGCTGTACTAAATTTAGTATTACCGGTAAGTGCAGTTGAAGCCATCAACAACAGTTGAATTCCCAGCACAGCAATGTATTCCAAAGCAATTTGTAAGTAAGAACTGCCAGTGTGGTTCATAATGTTTAACATTAAATTAATATATGTAAATACTTGCAGTATATATTATTAATTGGGAATGCAGAATGGGGGAAGTACAAATTCCATTATCTGTAAAGTTGGGATTCAGTTTTGTTTTCAGCATCTACTATCTTCCTATCGGTTTATCATTACAACACTGTTTTGACTTTGACAATCTCAATCCTATAAAGCCAGTGCCTCCTAGATTATTTTCACAATGGATGCACATAACATAGTGAGAAGACATACCATTTTCAAATTCATGAATTTGTATTCAAAATTAATTAGATTTTAATATTCTTTATAGATTGGATACGGCTTTTGCGGCCCAAGGCGTAAGCCGTACGACTTAGGGCAGCAAAAGCAGTAACCAGCCTATAAAAGTTTTATCATATACCTTATAGGTATAATTACAATTACAATTTTACCATTGTGTGACCTCAAACACATTTCGTAATTTATAATGACGTGTTTTGTTTTGAATGATGAGCGCTGGGCTAGATGTGATACAGAAAATTATTGCCCAGATGTGAGGGCGCACTTCCCATAGCGTTACAAGGAGGGGCAATACAAGGTATATGATAAGCAAAATAATCCTGCGAGTGTTCTACATTTGAACACAATGAATTTTTATTTATTACAAACATACAATTCCATTTCAAATTTGAGCACCCTTATCCCATCAAATGTACTGTAGAATACTTTATTTTCACTTGGAATTAATTTTCACTATTATTACTGAATGAATTATTCATTGAAAATAAAATCAAGTGAATATACCTTTTTTCCTATATTTTTCATTCAACTTGCCAAAAATCAGTGAAAATAAAATTCCATACAAAACATCAAATTTTTTTTTCTGCGAAAATTAATTACAGCTAAGTATTTTACAGTCATGGAACTTTCTATATGCAAATGAGTGTTCGTACTTCCTGGTTTCTTAAAAGTTGAAGGAAACGCACACTGTTAGTAATGTTTCTAGGAATATTGCAAGAAATATAATAATATTTTGTGTGGCTGGAAAGAAATCAAGTCATTTACGTAGGCGTGTGTGTTACAAACAGATCAAATAAGGCAGCAACCCATAGGTCCTTAACCTTATTAACCTGATTATGTTTGGTATGATGTAGTCAGACATTTTTGATTCAAACTTTTTAACCTGTTAGCATCTGTGAGGGTGTAATCACAGACATCTTTATTGTGAATATAAAGTATACTGAAGTCCTGAAGACACTCTAGAAAGAAATTCTAGACCCAGGTAATCTGTAGTTGACATACATTTTTGCGACAGGATTGAGGCTTTATTATGATGAACAGGGGTTTTTCTAGAAAAAAAACTGCAATTCAGCAGTGCCACCAAGTGGGGGGGATAGGTTTCTCCATACCAGGGTATGGTTAAAATGGAGCATTTTATGGCTTCCTTCGGGACAAAATTACTATCAGACAGGTCACAGTTGAAGACTGTGGCCACATGTGATCCCTGGTCATTCAGAATTTTATGGTTGCCAGAGGATCTGCTCCCCAGGGTAAGGGGGCGCATGGCCATGGCATGAGGTCGCTGCACCCTGTTTAAAAAAAATCCCTGATAAACTGCTTTTATTGCACAATCACAAGCTCCATATTTCATATTACTGTAATCCCTAGCAATGTTTGCTGTTTTGATGATTTAAATCAACTGTATTTTTTCTATTAGAAGCGCATCTCCACAATAAAATTTGCCATACACAAAAAATTACATTTGTTGTAAACTGACTGGAAGGATAAAGGAAACACTTTTAAGTCCTTTTGTTTCTACACGTGGGGGTTACATACTCCCGTCTCTGAACTCAAACATTCGCATAGCACAAAACAACTTTCATTAACATTTTGGGCTGATATCTTTCAGTAAATAAATGACTATGAAAGAAAAAGATGTATAATAATAAGGTTAATACAAGAATGGCACGAAGTTTGCACTAAGGCACTATATGATTTCACTGATCAAATCTAAGCGCCAGTCGATATGATCGCAGTACTGCCTCCGAGTATAATTTGCAGTATTCTCATGATAGTAGATCACAATCGACAAATGTATAATATAATAAGATTTATGGCTGCATGTCAAGAACTGAATGAATTTGTTTCAACGTAATGTATGGCTTCAACCCCCCCCCCCTCCCGAAATATTAAATGGCCTGTTCCTCAAGATATATGGCTGCATGGATAGTGTTGAAAGAATTTGTTTCAACGTAATGTATGGCTTCAACCCCCAACCCCCCCCCCCGAATATTAAATGGCCTGTTCCTCAAGATATATGGCTGCATGGAAAGTGTTGAAAGAATTTGTTTCAACGTAATGTATGGCTTCAAACCCCCCCCCCCGAATATTAAATGGCCTGTTCCTCAAGATATATGGCTGCATGGAAAGTGTTGAAAGAATTTGTTTCAACGTAATGTATGACTTCAAACCCCCCCCCCCAATATTAAATGGCCTGTTCCTCAAGATATATGGCTGCATGAAAAGTGTTGAAAGAATTTGTTTCAATGTAATGTTGGCTTTAATGCAATTAACCCCACCCAGATATCAAATGGGCCATTCCTTATTACTATTATAATGCAGCCAGAGGTTATAACCAATTGGTTTGTTTAATAATTGTAAGTTATTACAAATCAGTTATTGGTAAATGGTAATGGTTGTTTGTCTGGTGACATCAAACGTTGACCTCAATAATATCAACACTAGACGCTATTATAGGGACAATTTAATAAAAAAAAAGCCAGTATTTCAATTTACACAGGAAGTGGCCTTTTTAAGAAATGCACTGTGAACAGAACTTATTTCTTTCAGTTATGTTGCTTGAAATTTGTTTTCCATTTAAAATAAAAAAGTGTATTTGCTTCATATTTAATCTGGTATTACAACTGTGTATGTTTCATATTTAATCTGGTATTACAACTGTGTATGTTTCATATTTAATCTCGTATTACAACTGTGTATGTTTCATATTTAATCTGGTATTACAACTGTGTATGTTTCATATTTAATCTGGTATTACAACTGTGTATGTTTCATATTTAATCTCGTATTACAACTGTGTATGTTTCATATTTAATCTCGTATTACAACTGTGTATGTTTCATATTTAATCTCGTATTACAACTGTGTATGTTTCATATTTAATCTGGTATTACAACTGTGTACGTTTCATATTTAATCTGGTATTACAACTGCGTATGTTTCATATTTAATCTGGTATTACAACTGTGTATGTTTCATATTTAATCTGGTATTACAACTGTGTACGTTTCATATTTAATCTGGTATTACAACTGTGTATGTTTCATATTTAATCTGGTATTACAACTGTGTATGTTTCATATTTAATCTGGTATTACAACTGTGTATGTTTCATTGTCAATATTAACATAGGAGACATGTGATAAGTGATTTACCCTTAAGGTGCCAACATTTTTCCAACTAAAATTTTTGGTCCAAAATTAAGCATACTTTTATGTACTTTCTTAAATAGTTTTTCTCATAATTTTGAACTAAAAGGACATAATTTTTTTTATTGGCTACAGGTGTGAATCAAAAATGTATTATTTTGGGAAAGACGACAAAAACTGACTTTGGCAATTGAATGGGGTTAAAAGTCAAAGGTTAAAAGTCAAAGGTTGACATAAATACTGTTTAAAAGTACAATAAGGAATACTATAATATTTTCTCTATTAAGAGTGCATGCCCTTATGTAAGTAAGGCCAGAATTTTATTATCCCTTGTTTCGCGAACCCGCTGAATGAACACGAGCCGAAAATGAAATAAAAATAAAATTTCATTTCAGCATAATGTCTCGCGCCCGCCGACTTGTAAGTGCAAAAAATTGCTAAAAAAACTTATTTTTATCTTCCTTTTTTTTCCGCCCGCCGCATAACAAACCCAATTTGCATTTTCGTGAGAATATCATGATCAAAGTACCCAAGTCTCGCGCAGATGAGAAACAAGGTTACACATGGAATAAAATTTTATTTCATTTTTTCTCTCCGATCAATGATCTCACTTACAATTCTTTGAGAATCACACAAATCTAATGGGAAAAAAAGAATTACTAGTAATTTTTTTTTTTTTTTCGCCCTCCTCAAAAAAATTGACTTATAAAAACTCGAGAAACAAGGAATAAAAAAAGTCTGGCCTAATCTGTTTAAAAGATAGTGTAAAAGGTGCAGATTTACATCAATATTTCTGTCATTATTACGATTACACAATTGAAATACAGATACACACCTGAGCGCTAACAAATCTCACTTTTCACAACTGATATCATAATTCACAAACTTTATATTTCATTAATTCATTGTTTTTACTCATACTCACTTCTCAAATAAAAAAATTACAAACAGGACAGAGTAGACTACTGTAAAATGACTAATTTTCACTGGGTTTAAATTTCACTGATTTACTATTTGGGATATTCAGTGGGTCATGAAGGTATATTCAAATCGCAAAGGACGTACAAAGTGTGGTATTTTATTTGAAAACAATTTAAAATTCACCAATTTAACTAATTCATTACTAGATTAATGTTATGAGTAGTGATAGAAAAATAAAAAAAATTTTTTTAAATTACGAGTATGAAGTTTCAGAGTTATTCCAAAGTATAGGGTTTGTAAGTGTGCCATTCAGAATCATCATAATCCCCCTTCAGTTTCCAGAGAAAGAATGAAATCTGCACAGAAATTAACTGCATTTGCCGACTGTACTTTCAGATCTTTTTGAATCCCTGTCTGATAAAGAGGTAATTATTAAACAACAATCCTGTAATATCACATCATATTACTCTTTGTAACTCATCCAAATACCTGTAAAAACAACTCATACATTGTACCTCTGAAACATTATCACAAACAGGAATCATTATGTCATAACCTCTAAATATCCAGTGATAAATCTTCCTATAATCTGTGCTATAATTTAAATAAGTCAGAAGTCAACCACAGCGGATTGAAAAACCTAACTCATCAATTTGGCGTTCTGCAAATTTGGATAGGAGCCAATCAATAAATTAAATTTCAAGACAACCAAAATACCATGAAAGTACTTGGTTGATTGGATTGGTATGGTGAGAATGATTACTAAACTTCAATTGCTTTTCAACTCTCAAAATGATGAATTTAGTACTGTTTAATGGTATATTCATCTCCTGTCATGTCTTGTTTCAACTTTTCAATGTTTGTGAAGACCACCAAAACAAACAATCAAGATAAAAGGGTTTTAAAAAGACAATAACATTTTTTTTTTTACCAGAAATAATTCAACAAATTTATTTGCTAAAAGATGAGAGCTATAAACAAGTCATGTCATGACATGACGGAGACACTATTAGATAATAGTGTAGAATACTTTATTTTCGCTTGGAATTTATTTTCGCTATTTTCGCTGAAGGGAAGATTCCGTGAAAATAAAATCCAGCGAATATACTTTTTTTCCTATATTTCACATTAACTCATCAAAAATTAGTGAAAATAAATTCCAAGCAAAACGCCCAAAAAAGCCTTTTCAGCGAAAATTAATTCCAGCGAAAATAAAGTATTCCACAGTAGTAAACAAATCTGAAAGTCGGCCATTTTGGATCAGAACAAGTATAATGTTGTAAAGTTTTATTGTGATTCGTCAATGTATATCAGAGACATGACTCTGGAACAGCGTTTGCAAGCTATTTTATATATTCAATCTAAATACAACATTATGGTTCTGTTATTATATACAGTGTATAAATAGTTGTCTATGTACATGAATAACAGAGATTTGGAACAGCTGAAATTCTTAATTTTGATGAGTTTTAACATTAAAATGGCCGCCATTTGGCCATCTAGAATCTGATGTTCAAACAAATATACTTGCATATATGAAACAAGATGTACGATATATACATGTATACAAGATTGAACATGACCAGTTAGGACAAATCAAAGATACAACTCCGGAACAACGTTCATTAAAAACAAAGAAAGTCACCAGTTGGGGTTTTTTAAATCTGATCTGAAAAACACAAGCATGTGCATAAAGGTACCAACCATAAGTGAAATGTACTTAGTTTGAATGAAATCCATCCATAAACGATGACATCCATTTCTGAAAAGGCAGAAATGCTTGATTTTGATGAATTTTAAGCATGAAAATGTATTTGGCCATCTTGTTACTAGAGTTAATGATTCAAGGTTCCAGACAGGAAGTAGATAAGTAATTATTGGTATCACTAGAAAAAGAACAGGGTAACAACTGGTGCTAAGGCCAGAACTTTTAATGTGGTAATAGAAAAAGAACATGGTAACAACTGTTGCTAAGGCCAGAATTTTACATGTGCTTATAGAAAAAGAACATGGTACATGTAACAACTGTTGCTAAGGCCAGAATGTTGTAATAATAGAATGAGAGCATGATAACTGTTGCTAAGGCCAGAATTTTAAGGGGTATAAGATAAACGTTACTATGGTCAGTAATTCAATGTTACAGACAGTTCATTATTGACCCTATACCCAGAAAATGGAAGACTGCTAACATACAATACTCATAATCTTTGTTTACATTTGTGACAAATAAGAGAAGAAGTACAGCCAGCGTAGCTTGTAGAGTCATTCTCAGACACTGACCTATGTCTGAGTGACAATACTTTCTGTCAATAACCGCCCATACAGAAATTGCACACAATGCTTAAAAAGTTAAAGGTCACATGTACTAAAATATAATAGATCGGACCCTGGATTGGGACATTCCACATGTCACATGCATTATTATGAGTCAGACAACGCCCCTATAAAATGCTATTTCCATATACATGTAATTAACATAAATAACATACCGGTATGTCATGGTGAAACAAGCGATGACACAGTCCCTGTTAGTTATTAAACTTAAGATGTACAGTTTTGTTTTTAGTAATATAGTAACATAAACATGTCAGAGATAAGGATCCAGAAACTGATGATTAACATTAAAATGATTGACATCTTGTATCTAGTCGTCAAATGAGTACTTGTCTAAACAGTAAAAGCATGTCAGAGATATGGATAGATTCACATTCATTAAAAAAAATGGCTGCCAGTCAGCCATTTTGAATCTGATCTGAAAATTAAAATGATGTGCATCATGGACCCATAATGTCTAATGTACATACCAAGTTTGAAAATCCATGCATAAACGCCAAGATCCAGTTCCAGAATGCTAGAAATGCTTGATTTTTAATGATTTTCTAGCATAAAAATGGCCACCATTTGGCCACTTTGATAGTCAAACCAATATATCTGTATATTTATGACATGATGTATAATGAATATATAAAATTTAAACATAATCAATCAAAGCATGGCAGAAATATGGCACTAGAACTGCATTCATTAAAACACAATGGCTGCCATCAAGGTCTCATAATGTTCAACATATGTACCAAGTTTGGACAAAATCCATCCATAAATGCTTGGTTTTGATGATTTTTCAGAACAAAAATGGCCACCATTCAGCCATCTTGAATCAGATCGTGGAACAAATGGATGTGCATATGTATAATATTATGTATGATGTATGTGTGTGGTTTGAATGTAAGCAATCCAGGCATGTCTATAAGAAATAGGTCAATCCATAAGTCCATGTTTTCAGACTGCGTCCAAAAAGAGACTACCGGTAATAAACACAAATGTGAGCTTATATTTACCCTAATAACAAGTACACTATATAACACTTTAAATGCCAACATTACGTCAATCTGGCCCAAAATTTCACATAATCACTTGTCATTACAAAATAAACTAGAAAAACATTGGGAAGTTTCTGTTTTATTTTTATACTCTCTCATATTAAAATTATGTATTCTCATTATTACAGAATATTTAATACACTTTTTCTGTTTTAGTAAAATTTAATTATTTCATGAACAAATTATTGTAAAACCTTATTTATTAGTGTGTAATGGTAACATTTTAAGGGGTAAACAATTTGAAATTTTGAGGGTTGAGAAACTGGATGACGTTGGAAAAAAAATGTGTGGGCTGAAATCATGAAAAAAAAAATCCACAGGCTCAATTAGTAAGAAAAAAAAAACTTTCTCAACAAAAGTTAAAAAAAAACTCTTATTGAGGGGGGAAAAAATGTTCAGACATGCCCTCAAGGAGAAAAAAATCCCTGTCCACATTAGTGTGAAAAAAAAAAGGTATGCAGTTGACCAATTTCCACCACCCCCCCCCCCAGATTTCAAATGGGTCACTCCTAATTACTCATAGCTATTTGATCAATTTTATCATCTTATATCAGTAAGCAGCTCACTGAGTCAATGACCTGAGCGATAACCTTATTGACATTAGGTAATGTCTGTAAGACTACCAGACTGTCTTCTTTCTTTCATATCAATTTTGGGTCAGAGGTAAACCCTATTGTTCTCAGGCATAAGTCTTACTGTGATTTTTTCTTAGAGGCTGATCATTAGAAACTGTGTGGTTGGAAACATGGTACTAAAATTGAGCAAATTATTTTTTTTTGAGTTTCTAAAAGTTGACCTTCTGATCAGACATGCTACTGGCAAATACTAAAGTCTTTGCAATTTGCAGAGAAATCTTATCTGTGGGACGCCATTAGTTACAAATCATGTTGACTAATTGAAAACGCACGTCAACCTATATTGTGAATTGAAGCAAACTTCAAATTAAACTTAAACTTATGTAATAAACCTAAAGTACATGTGGTAGTTTTATTTCTGGTGCGGAAAGCAGTTAACTGACATTTCAGTGAAAAGATAATTCCACCTACAATCTTGACAATAGGTAGGTTATTTCAAAATGATCATTAAAACATTTCCCAAATACGCACTTCCTTCTACATGTAGGTATTTATAGAAATTTAACTCAGCTTGACCAGTTT